>NC_071576.1:20367492-20669203 GCF_024509145.1 Vidua macroura | reverse complement strand
CCTTGTCAGCTGTACTAAATATATTGCTTCTTTGCCTAAACAGCAGTACTTGCAACAAAGTCTATTTTATCCTGTTTATACTGTAGTATCTAAATAACAGAATCTTGATCTGATTTGAGGCTGTGGGTAATATCATTACTGTTAAAATTCAGGTAATAGCTGTTGTATCTTCACATATAAGTTTTATGCCTTCTGATAATGCGTAATTTAAAGAAATGTTTCCCCTGCAAATTTAAAAGCCTGTGTTTGAGTTACAATCAGTATCTCTGTTGGTATTAAAGAGCCACTCAGTTTTCCTCAGAGTATGAAAGAAGAAGGGGTGGCAGAGAAAAAGAGGAGTAATGTTGAAAGTAGAAGACCAAAGCTCCTGAGCTTCAGTAATACTGCAGGGGAGGGAGAGGCAGAGTAGGAACAGAAAGACTTTGACAGCTTTGGGCTGAAGGTGGAAACAGTGTGTGGGAAATGGAGACTAAAGTCTAGAAAACAAATCATAGCACAGGGAGAGATGCAATAAAGTCTGTGAAAGGTGTCTATTTCCCTTCCAAACTTGTCAAATATCCATTTATTTCATTCATTCACTTCTGATATATTTTTCTCTTTTTGCTGAAGTGGATGAGAAATTATATTTACTTTAAACCAATGGCAAGGTATGGAACTGTATAGGAGTTGTGTTTTCATTTATGTCTTTTATATTCACATCCTATACAGGATTTAAAGAAACTATGCCTGTAGAAAATTCTAGATTATACACTTTCAGGTCAATGATTTCTCTTTGTTTTACCAAGATTTGCCTACTGGTATCTGGTTGATTGGCCTGGCAAGAGTCAATAGCTTCTCCCCCATGTTTCTGAAGACTGCATTTCACATAGAACCAGATTCTGTGGTTGCTTGGTTCTGTAGTTACAGGATATATTAGTCTGCATTCTCTTTGACCTTACTAACTTCAAACCAGAGCAGTTTCCTTAAAAGTATTTATTTACTGATCCCCCAGTGGACAATAGAGTCCACACCAGTGAAATGTGAAATGTCATGCTCATCCAAAATGATACAGATGTTTTGAAGAGAAAGGTTATTTTGGGCAAACATATGCCATTGTTTTTCCATTTTTAACTGCAAATTGGGCTAAAAACTACAACTGCATGTGATTTTCTTTAAAGCTCAGGTCTATTCTCATCTTCTAATTTTATTCAGGCAGCATCTTGACATTATATTTAAGCCTAATTCACTTTACAACATGCATGATAATAAAGACCATTTGCCATCAAAAAGAGATAAGGAAACAAGTTGGAGCAGATTCTACAGTGTGTCCTCACTTCTGGAATGTGTAATACATTCCACATTTCTATTTATGATACTGAGTCTTCTGTCTGTTACTGATCTTGTGTGGATTGCTCCAGTCCATTTTAAATGATTATACATTACAATGCTCTCCTTCTCCCTCCTGACTCTGTGAACCTGACAGGTGTCCCTCGAGCTTACTCAGGTGCCTTTTGTGACCTCAGAAAGGTGTCAGCTTGTTGGACTTAGAATGACTGAGAAATGCAGCATCCTCTTAAAAGGTTTATTGCTTCTTTGTAGATCACACTCCATATACAATTCAACAGGTGGCATTCTGAAGCATCTCAGGAATCAATAAATCACTTCTGATATAGGGCCTTTAATTCAAAGATGTCAGAAACTGAGGCCAGAACAGAAAAAATGCATTATTTGGCACTGATTTATATATCTTCTTAACCACATGGAACATTGAAAATTAGTTTGTATGCTAACAAATGACCAGATCTGGTTACTTTTGGACGTGAATTTGCATTCAAGATGGCAAACCAAAATTTAGAAATTGTTAGAGGAAAAAAAAATCTAAACTATTATTGTGCCACTGTGTAAATCTGTGTTGTGCCTTGCCTTCTGCATTGTACTCACTTTTGGCCATCAGCTCTCAAAAACTGATCTATGATGAATAAAAAAGCTGCAGGATATGTAATGGTTTCCACATGAGGAGAGGTTAAATAGGCTGACATTCTTCATGATGAAAAATTGGTAACTAAGTGGTGATAACGGAGATCTTTAAAATCAAAATGGATCAGAGGCAATGACTGCTCACAGTTTCTCATGAAACAAAGGTTGAGGAGTGAAATAACGCAGAAGCAGGCTGAAATCAAACAGGAGGAAATGCTTTTATACAAAATGTGGAACTGACTGCCATATGATATTATAGAAAAAAATATAAATAGATTTTAAAAGCTAATATGTCAACATGTGGTCAAAAAGCCCATTAAGAACCATGAAATACAAAATCTATGCAGCACAGAGTTGAAGGTATAACCACTTCCTAACTGATGCTTGCCACTCCAACTGGCATGTGTGAGAGAAAAGTACTTCTGCAGGTTTCTCTTGTGTTTATCCTTTATCTGTCAGCAAACATAAATGTCTATTGCCAGTGGCAGGAGTCAAGGCTTCAGTGGAATTTGAGCTAGCATGGCTGCACTTCTGCTCTGGTTCTACATGTTCTTAGGACACATTTATTATAAGTATATATTTGCATTTGAAGCACTTACATCTGGGACTTAGTGTGGACAGATACCAGACATATCTTCAGGCATTTTAAAGAGCCTGAAAGAAGCAAAAATTAAATATGAGACACGTAACTAGATAAATCAAGAAGGAGGCAGTGAACCTCCAGCTCTTTATAAAATTCACAATGCAGGAATTCCCTTCTAAATGGGAAAGCTTTGTCTGTAAATTGCATCAATATTTCATTAATTAAATTCATTTTTCTTTCTGTCTTCCTTTTGTTTTGTGTAATTAGGATATAGTCATTTACAGCCAAACCTCTGTTCAGCTGCTATAAAATATTCATTTCCAGTTGCAGCTTGATAATGAAACAGTATCCTGCAGCCCATTCAAACTGTTGCAAGGCAAGGCAAATTACCAAAGGGAAGGGAATAAATTCATTTAAAAAAAAAAAACAATGAACTTAAATATGCTCAGTACAAAATGGTTTCAGGCAAAGGAAAAGGCTGCCAGCTAAAATGCAATTTATGTAATACATTGGCAAGGAGGTGGGAAGCCGGTGAATAGAACTTAATGAGTTGACAGCTGTCAAGCGCTCCATGGTGTCAGGCTGTAGCACTTGTTTCGATCAATTGCACATTCTGGGTAAGTGGGAGACTTAGGTAAAAGGGATATCCTGGGACCAGCCAGGCAATTTGTTCCACTACCTATGAGGTGCTGAGATTCAAAGCTGCCTGGTAAAGAGGTTACAGAGCTTTACTCTGCACCTGTTGGAAAAGCTGTGTTAGAGCTTGTGAAAGCAAGTTTTGTGTTCTGATGAGTACTGGTGGTTCACCATGGCAGGGTTCTTTTTCTGAGGGTCATTTGCCTTTGGTGTTAAGCTCTGCTGCCATTTACTTCTATAGATATGCACTGCAGGCTTTCCCTGCTGATGAGCAAGTTGCAAGAAATTCCTGTGTGCAGGAACTTCAGATTTTAGGAACTGTGAAGTCACCTCCAATATTTTATTTCATTTCAGAAACATTAAAGAGAGCATAATGTTTCTTATGTCCCTCCTACTTCAGCCCTTAACAGTTTGTTACAGTCCATATGGGAGTTCCATTTGGACAGTGTGAGTCTTTCTTCTCACAAAATATAAAGAACTGGATAAAATCAGGGTAGGCTGCCCAGGGAAGTGGTTGACTCACCATGCCTGGAGGTATTTAAAAGATGCGTAGATGTGGCACTTAGGGACATGGTTTAGTGATGGAATTGGCAGTGTTAGGTTAATGGTTGGACTTAGTGATCTTAAAGATCTTTTCCAACCCAAACAATTTCAGAATTCTATAATCTTTCTTCAGATGCTTTACACAGCACTGTCCTCAAGGTACTGTCAGAGCAACTTACAGACATTTGCTTCCAAGAGATACATGTGTATCTTCACTATCTTAAAAATTAAGCCATCGTGTGCTGACATATTAACAGCCCTGTAAAGGGTCATTGCAAATCAGTGGCAGAGGCATCCTGGCACCCAGCCCTTCTGTATAATTCCACAGTTGTGTAAAATGGGCAGACAGACTTGGTGAAAAGAATGGACCCCTCTCACCTGAGATTTCTGAATAAAAAGAAATCTCACTGACTGCAGTCTTTTACTTGCAAATTCCTGACAGAAGTTAAATGCCTGCTAATAACTGTGAGACAGTTAATAAGAGCTGCTAGTAATTGGAGTCAGTTACAGGATTTCTTAGAAACATGTTTTCCATCCTGAAGCATTTCAGAGGAATGCAGTGTCATACTTTGGAGTTCTGACAACTTCACTGCATGTCCCACATTGCAGAAATGCGCGTGGTTTGAGTTTACCTGCTGTTGACAATGAAAATCCTGATATGGACATAACTATGCCAATTATTGTCAGCTGAGTTTGAAACACTCATAGGTGGTGTAACTCTGCTGGCAGAAAGCCTTCTTCAGTCAGCATTGCTGGACCTAAAAGGAGGAGCTCTACCAGCTTGGATATGCCCTCATGTCTGTAATGCCAGTAATCCCTTTAGTGTGAGTAGGGCCTACATCTGAAAATACAGAGGTACCACCTTTTAAATTCAGTGGCTATTATGTCTTGTTTCTGGTACAAGTGAAGCTACAATAATGACACCATTGAAAAGGGAATTTTAAGGGAAACTGAGCTTGTTTCTTACCAGGAGAGACCAGA
Source organism: Vidua macroura (assembly GCF_024509145.1). NCBI lineage: Eukaryota > Metazoa > Chordata > Aves > Passeriformes > Viduidae > Vidua > Vidua macroura. The sequence goes on along the minus strand of NC_071576.1, from coordinate 20,664,504 downwards.
AACATACCGTCATCCCAAAGCTGTTACTTTAAGTGCTATAGCAATGGAAGGTGGAACTTTCCTTAGAACAAAAGTTCTGATTCTTTCTGCTTTTTTAATTTTTATGAAAAAGCAGAAACTGATGCAGCAAGAAACCTAAGCATGCACTTTTATCTGTCTATTCAGGGTCTGGAATATCTTGAATGTGGGGACTCTTGCTATATTTTGGCTCCATCTGCGGCGTTCTCTCTTTCTCCCCAGTTCGGGGCAGCTCTGACGCCCTCCGGCGCCGCCTCCCCCCAGACTTCTGGGTTCGCTGCTTCTCTCCCGCGTGCCGCTGGCACCAGCACACGGGTCGGGGTCTGCCGGGTTCTGTCACCCGCGCTACGGGTCCGAGGTAAAGAGTGAAGGAATGTCCAGATCACCCACGAGGAAGGCAGGAAGGCTTTATTGTCATTGAGAGCTGCAGTGGGGGGTAGCGACCCGCGCTTCCCACTCCACGTGGGGGAAATGGCGCCAGGACCCAGGAAGGAGCGGGATGATATAGGGGATGTGATAGGGAGGGCAGACGCCGCCCCCCAATCCGTGCAGGTGACATGATGATGACGTAAGGCAGCGACCAACCAGAGAACCATAGGGGCGGGCACCAAGCCTCGGGCTGAGTGGGATCGTGGGGATGGGGCAGCAGACACGGGGGTTCCCGGGGCCGGATGGGGGAGTGGTTACAGGAGCGGCAGAGGGGAAAGCCCAACAGCAGGCAGCATGGGGCCAGAAACTGCAGGGTGGGGAATACACGGGGGAAGCGCAGGGGTACACAGGACTCGGCTAGCTAACACAAATAAGAACCCCTAAAACCCAATCCCAGGATGCAACATCCATCCTGGTCAAGCTGTCCTTTTGGTGAGACTAAGGTTAAATCCTCCATGGGCTAAAACTTGGCTGTCCATAGTCTGGAAGACACAGGTGTTTCTTTGTATTACTAAAGGCTTTTAATGGGCATTGCATTAAAATGGTATAATTTCTTTTGTGATTTCTGCTGTTGTTGACACTATAATTAGAATATATGAGAGGAAAAATTTATTGGAGTTCTACTTTCAACTGGTTACTGTCTCGTTCAAATTCTTTATGCAGAAGCTTCTTCATTTCATAGTGGGCATGAATTTCATGCTATCTTTCAGCACTTACCAAGAGGTTATTGATGTCAAAAATGTAACATTGCCACAAAACTGAGTTGAGAAGCAAGTTTACTGACAGTGAAAGTATTCTTATGATTTAGAGCTTCAAATCCTCTCTCCTTCTGATGATGTTCCTTTGGATACTTGTTTCCTAGAATCTCCCAAATTACACTGTGGAAATCTGAAGGACACAAGGAAGAACCTTGTAGTACTTGATGCCTTTATAGACAGAATTGCAAAGAAAAAGAAAGCCTCTTCACTGTGTGTGGAGTGGGTTTGTTATTTTCCCTTTAAGCAGGTAGAAGTATAGATGATGTCAGCCAGTTCTTGATGGTGTTTAAAGCCTGAATTCCTTTGTCTAGCTCTCTGCTCAGTAAGTGCCTTCCAGCTGAGCATCTCTGGGGCCATTAAAGCTAACTTCATTCCTTTTTCCATTTTACACAAACACAAAAGATTGATTTGTCTTTACTACAGTTAATCAAACTCACTAGAAAACCAAATAAATAAGCAAGGAAAATGGCCTTCTTATCCTTCACAGGGCAAATGTTCTGATTAGGCAGGGGCTGCTGAGAAACCCAGCGGTGATAAGTGTTTATCAGGCTTGTTATGCATGGGAGTCTGCCTTACCCAACGGCAAAATTTTCTTGCATAACAACCATTTGCAGCTTGGACCACTTTGTGTGCCATTTAAGTGAAATTCACTTCTGATTTAATGCTCAGGATCCATTTGTCATGTTCCACAACTTGTGAGGTTGAAGTTTATCTGGTTTCATCAGTATTTGATGGACCAAGTATGTTTTTTAAGCTGATGGGTATATGTTTGATGGGAACAGATCTCTTTCTTTGATAAAGTTACGATTAGACAAATTTCTGGCTCTAACTTTCTTAAGTTTTCCCCCATGATCCCTGGTGGTGGTGGTAATGATTTTATTTCCATGTTTACTCTTTTGTTACGTGTTTTTTGCTAATATGTGGTGTGAAGTCAGTTCCCTGACCCTCCAGTAAAGGTGTTCGTTTACTGATATTTCAAATGGAAAAAAATGGTAATGATAGAAAAGTATGATTTTTAAGTGTTAGCTATCTAGCAGTTGTATTTTTGGGTGAAATATTGTCTAGAACTGTTTAACTTAATTTTTATTAGATTTGACCATGATAATGTCAATATGTTAATAGGTTAATGGTAATATATGCCTTTTGTTGAGCAAACAGATGTCTCTGTACTAGTGCTGGTAATCATTTACATCCTATATTAAGAGAGGAAGGATGGGCTTGTGATTAAAAGGCTGTCAATGTTCCTGGGAAATATGAGTTCTACCACAGCCGCTTTTGTGACATTTGTGTTTATAAACTCCTTATTGTTTATAAATTAGAACCATACGTAGCCCTTTTTTAGCACATACATTGTATAGGTACTTACATATAGGTATTTAGTGGCTATTTTCCTTTCTTAAATGTCATACTCTCTAATGTTATTCAGGGAGCATTTCTAGGTGCTGATTGGTGCCTAGTGGGCCAGGATTTATTCTGCATTTATTTCTTCTACATTATGTTTATTCTGCATTTAAATGTGTGGAAACTGCCTTCCCCTTGTGAGCTAATGTGTGAATCCTGTGAGTAACAGTATTTAAATGCCATTTTCTAAGTGTGGGTTAATGTTTGGAGAGCAAGAGGAATATTTGTCTGGCAAGAATAGTCTAGCACATTAATGTGAATATTCAAAGATAGTTGTTTATCTTCTTGCACTCAGAGGTACTTATAATAATTGCAGAAGTTGTTTTAAGGCACATTTATTCAGAGTCTTTACGTTCATTGTTACTTTATGAATAACATACCCTGTCGCATTAGATTTTTAAGTACCACAGTTTGGACCATACTAGGGTATTTTCTCCTTTATTAATTTTACAGCTGTGTGTGCAAACTGTTTGTGGTCAATGTAATAATGAGTGAAAGAAATTAAGAGAGACACAGGGGAGGAGGTAAAGAACTTCCCAGTTAAAAAAAAAAAAGATGGGCAATTACTGTGCAGCCCCTGGGGCTGGCTTGCCCACCCCTTCCCATTGGATGCTGGCAGGATTGCTGTGGCTGGTGCTGCTCAGTGCAGCTGGGGCACAGCGACTGCCCCTCCGCCAGCATTCGCTGGCCTGCTGTACCTCAGGGATCAGGCTGGACTGCCATCAGTGTGTAGTATGTGAACATGCTCCTGTTTTCTCCAGAGAACAATGTCTGCTGGGAGAAGATCTCCCGTATCTCAATTTCTCATTAAACCTCATTTGCAAGCGATTATGAGATCCCAGCAGTAGGTGCTACAGGAAAAAGACTACTGCTTTAATAGAAACAGGACTTGTATGGTTTTATTAAGTGATCACATAAGTAGAAATGCCAGTTAAATTGCACGTGTGACTACCTCTTTTCTATACAGTAGCTGTACTTTACAGATTTGTTTCTTTTTAATCATGTGTTGGGGGGAGTGCAACATGGTGTGCAGATTTTGATGCTTAAGAGATTGTCATTAAAGCTACTGTGCTGTGCTTAGTTATTTATTTCTTGCTCAGAGTGATCCAATCAATAACAGAACAAAATCAAATACAACTCCCTCCCCTCTGAGGAAAAAAGACAAGCTAAATAAAGATGTCCAGGAGAAAATGCCAGCAAACGACATATTGATTTCCAGCAAAGGAGCAAAGTGTAAATGAAAAATATTCTTCTGACACAGTTATTAAGTGCCAGCTAGCACGCAAAGAAAAACCCATTTACTCTTACTAGAGGCTGAGTCTTCAAAGGGCAGCTGATTCATCTCACATCATTTGAGTCTCTAACTTTCTGAAACGTAGGCCTCCCTTTACTAAATGTAAAGGAGTTTTCTGTACTTAGGCTTTGCTTTGAGAATGTAAAATGTTTACTAGAATTATGATTGTATGCCAAGCAGGCAGAGAAACTGTTTTCTCTCCATTTTATGGCAATATAAACAGAAGCACGAGGAAAGGGGGCAATTTTGCTTATGTCAGATAGCAAATTTATGACCATAACAGGAAAATAAAGTAACATGTAGACTCTGATTCAATGTCCTTGGCAATTTGGCCTGGGGCAATTTAAAAAGTAACTGCATCCCAGTGATCTGCCCTGCCCTTCTGCTGGTGAAGTATGTAACATTTTATCTTTCAGCAAGTGTAGTTTGTAGCCCAGCATATTAATAAAATTATTTCTGTGGCCATTTAAGATAATATATTAGAATGTGTACCTAAGGGACTAGAGCTCACACCAGCAGGATGCTAAATTCTGTCAATAATCTGGCTTTTCCCTACATATTTATAAGAATCTTTAGTCAGCCTTTGCTTCCCGTGTCCTGCTTTAAGCAGATGCTGAAAAGAGCAGGAAGTTGAAGTTTATGCTGCCCTGCGTGTTCAGCTGGTTGTTGGTTCTTCTTAGTGGGATAAAGGCACAAAGGAGAACACTCTGAGTCTATTTTCAGACCATTTCCTAAAAGAAATGTCTCCCGTTTGAAGACTTTTGGACAAGGATTGGGAAGTATCATTGTGTAGATTAATGTAATATTCAGAAAGTCACTTTTCTGAGCAGTGTTTGAATTACAGCAAATTGTTCTTCCAGCAGCTGTCATGGACTTTTGTGTGGGAGTTGTCGTGGGGTCAGCTGTAGAGCCTTGATTTTTAGCATTAAGCTTTTTAGTTACTTTAGTTCATGTTGGGCATACCTTTTGTACCTTTCTTAGGGAGTTTTCACCTGCATCAGCACCATCTGCGTAACTGTGGTTATATAACAGAGGACTGATGGTTTCTGTTTCAAGTAATAATTTCTTTCAATAAGAAATAAAAATATAATAGGGAGGGAGCACAAGGTCCTTCATCAAATGATGAAAAGTAATACTCAGTGTGAATATTCTTCCTTCCAAGAGGTTCTGTCTTCAGTGTATAGACACACAACTTTCATCTTGAAGGTACTTGTTTGGAAGAAGGAAAATTCACATGGAAATGAGGAATTGGTTGATTAGAGGGGAGAAAGTGTCTTCTCTCACACCAAAGCTGTATCTTTTTGTATTAATACCAATAAATGGTATTTTACACCCCAGTTTAAAGCTCTTGCAGATCTTGAAGGTTACATTGAATAGTATGGAAAAGACTTACCAGTTGATGCTTTTCTAGTTCAAGTCAAAAAGAGCCTCTTCTGTTAGGAAAGGAAAGAAATAGAAAAGCAAGTGGCTCTGTGGGCATATGTAATCAATAAACAGCCAATCTAGATTCATGGAAATGAAATTTTATTTATTTATTTAGCTCCTAAATAGTATGTAATTTCTTCAGGCCAAGAAATAAATTGAAAGGATTTAGGAGGATTTGCTTATCAGCAGAACACCATGAAGAATTACATTCCTTATGCTTTTGGGAAGGTACATTGAAGTTGGGTTAAGCTGCTGTGGTTCAATACTTCTCTTTCCCCTGTCAGGGTGCCTTGAACAACAGATGAATTAATCCTCCCCATTTTCCTTTCTCCCCTCTTTGCCCTCCCTTCTCTTTCTCTCTCTGCTCACACTGCCTCACAACATCATCACCCTTCCCACTGCCAGCAGACAGAGACAAAAGGCGGAAACATGATTTTTCCCTGTTGACTTTCCACAGCTCAGGCACAGAACAAAGTCTCTGAAATTTGGCATCAAACTTGGTCCAGAAGAGTCAGACTTTACAGTCTTAATGAACTATTGATTTTAGTGAGACAAGCTTTTGGCTTTCAAAGGAATAATTCAAGCTTTCAAAGCTCTTTTTAATCATGACTGCCCATGAATCTAGATTGACATACAGTTGGGAAGATTATTTTTTGCTTTCTCTTACTTAACTGCCTAGTTCCTTAATCTATTGTCTGCCATGGTCATGGACAAATGGCTGATTTTGTTGAGGGGTAGCTCTCTCATGATCCCTACCTAATGCTATAATTTGACAGGAAATCAGCTTTTATATCCAGCCAGGAGCATGCAGCCAGGAGATGCACTTCTGCTGGGCTGCTGTTGAAGGGTACATGCCTGCTGGATACCCATCAGCCTCTTGGTAGGTAACACACCACCCCAGTGACAGGACCCAAGGGAATGGCCTCAAGTTGTGTCAGGGGAGGTTTAGGTTGGCTATCAGGAGGAAGTTCTTCACCCAGAGGGTGACTGGGCACTGGAAAAGGCTCCCCAGGGAAAGTGGTCACAGCATGAAGCCTGACAGAGTTCAAGAAGTATTTGGACAATGGGCACATGGGCACAGGGTGTTATCCTTGGGCACATGGTGTTATCCTTGAGGCTGACCTGTGCAGGACTAGGAGTTGGGCTTTGATGATCCTTGTGGGTCCCTTCCAACTCAGAATATTCTGTGATTCTGGCTCTAAGCACAGCAAACTGAAAGGCTGTGCTGAATAGCTTTGATGCCTGCTTAGCAATGACAGAGAGAAATGTGTAATGTGTTTATATTACGTAGTGACTGAGAGGATGTAAATATGGACTTGACTTAGAGTGAATTAGATTGGAGTGAAGATCGATGGAGTAAGCTCTTCCCCATTAGGGCATATACTAATGGTATTCATGGCTTAGGCAACTGCTTGACCTCAGTGCTAATGGTTTCTGGTATTTCTTTGAAATTTCTCCATAGTTGGTAAAGATCACTACTGAGATTTTTCTTAGTGAAAATAGCACCTTTTTTTTTTTTTCCCTTAATTTTATCCTTTTTTGAAGCACTCTTAAATAGTTCTACATTCTTTCTGATGTCCTTTGTGACACCTGTAAAAATTTATCATACCTTAAGTCCTTGTTAAATCAAGTTCTGATATCTAGTTTTACTAAACCTGTCTCATTCATACATCTCTCAAGTTTTCAGTGGCTCTTCTTTGAATTAACTAAAATTACTCCTAATCTTTCGGCTTTGAATTGTCCAAAACTAAATGTAGTGAGCCATTCTCTCTTGCTGCAAATTGTTGCAGTCTGGTTGAAATCAATGCCAATTTAAACAAACAGAGGATTTGGTCCTCTTGTTTTTTTATTTACCTCCAATTAGCTATATGAAGAAAAATTATTAGTTTCATGTTCTCTGATGCATTGACCCTGCAGAGGCAGACATAACCTCAGCATTAGTATGTGGGGGTGCAAAAGGCTTGCACATATTTGTGGCTGTGTCTGTCCCATGATAAGAAAATACATGTTGTTCTATCCAGTAATGAGAAGATTAATACACTTTACTAAAAGACAGGAGACCCAAGACTCCCCTTAAAAGTTTATACAGTCCCAGATTGCAGCTTCTTTTGTAATACTTCATTGTGATTTTTGCAGCACTTCTAATATTTTCCCATTTGTATGCAGATTATTTCTATCTGTATGTAGTAGTTTGAGTTTGTCCAGACTGAGTCTCTCAGGTCCGCTATACTGTAGTGACCTCCAGGGTATTTTGCAAATAAAGATTAATTAAAAAGTGAGAAACAAATGTAACGTGTAGAAAGGACAGATGAAGGATTCTCATTTAATTGAATAGTGTGAACAGAATACGAAAAGTTCTTTAAAAAGCCCAGTTCCCAGAGTACAAAAGGTGGAAGTATTAAAACTAGAAATGGCTCCTAATGAGACAGACACTTTGTCTGCTATCTTCTTTTGGCACGATAGCAAATGCCTTGAGCCTATTCTTTGCCAAGAAACATCTTGGTTTCTAGAAGACTGGGCAACATCACTAACTTTTTGCTATTCTAAAGGGATCATTTATACTCTATGCTGTTAGGCATAGAAGAAAATATGTAGTCCATAGTCCATAATAAATTTGAGATCTATAGAAAATACAGCACTATGGAAGGAATGGAGGGAGTCAAGTGGTAGTATTTAGGAAAAAGTTTGTTGACTTTACTCTCTGTACATTTTAAGTGTGAAAGACAAATGCAGTGCCCAGGTTAATACAACTGTGTTTCTCCACTCTTGGGAAGATATTTGTGCCTAGCATTTTGTGATGGTCATATTTCAAGAAGTACTGTAAATTCTGGTTCCTCGGTGGCAAATAGATTTACACTTCTCTCACAATGAAGCATTAAGTGTTGCTTTTCAAATAATGGTGTTGAATTGGAAGTAACATGTATAGTGTGCAGAAGAATTTCAAGAAAAAGGCAAGTAGGAAAATTGAATCCCACTTTACCAAGTAAAGCAACTGCCAAATGCGTAATTCTGCAGGAATTTGTCTGAGGGTTGAATTTATGTGTCCTTGTCTTTTCTCTCCCTCTGGAAGGGAGAACTCCATCATTCCTGGGTATGTTTTTTTATAATTTCATAAAGCTGTTCTGTGACAGAGTTTATTTTATCCAGCATCCTTAATCTTTCTTAAATAGTGGTGTACCCAAACAGCAAGGTGTCAAGAAAAACTTTGTAATTGGAAAAGGAAGATTCAGCACCTGCCATTTTGTGTAGAACAAAGGAGCAAGGGTTATGGATCTGATACATAAATTAGGGCTTTGGGCAATTTAAAGATTGGACAGGAATCGAGTCATCCTGAGCAGGTCTTGCCACACCATGCCAAATTTCCTTGCACTACATATCCCACACCAGTACATACAGTGTAATGAACAAAGATTGTAGAACTATCACCATGTCAAGATTGAAGAGGCCCTTAGAGTGAATAATTAGGAGGAGGTGATTACAGAACTAATAATTCATGGAAAGGAATGGGGAGCCAATTCAGTGAAATAGAAAGAATTTGAAGGTAAGTATGCCCATAAATCCTCTGGGGTGGACTCAGAGTTTAGCACTTTCTCCTACCCTGGTTTTATTCCAAAGCAATTTCATTAAACACTAGAGAGAGGGAGAGAAAAAATAATAATATAAATGCCATAAAAAATCTTTCAGAGGAAGGAATAAAAAGGGTTCCTGCCAGAGAGAGATTTTATTGAAAGTTATTATAATACCTATCTTTAGTTTTATGGCCTTTAATACAGGCCAAGTAATTTCAAAGCTGGGATTCTTTAGAAATGAAATACATATTTTAAAATAGTATAGTGTGACTTATTATTTTTAATATAGAATTTAGCTAATATCGGGAAGGGAAAAATATTTTCTCTCTCATGTTCTTTCCAATGAAAACACAAACATCATTTCCATCACAGCATATGGAGAAGTTTCATTACTATCCTTTTCCCTGTACATAAGAATGTTTAGCATTTACTACCCCTAGATCACTGGGTAGACACTAAAGCATTAATCCAGCTACATCCCCTGGGCCAGTGGGTGAGTATAATGAGAACCATTTCAAAAATGGGGAAAAGTGACCAGAAATGGGGTAGTGGTTTTCCTTACTGCCTCACAGTGAGCTGTTTCTGATGTGAAGAAGTTATGTTAGTGGATAGATTTCCAGGGTCTCTGCTCACTAGCCTCTCCTATCTTGTGGAAGCAGCAAGTTTAATAAACATCCAGTGAAAATTCCCAGCTCCAGGAAGGTCTTGAAAGGTACAAATTACTGTTACAAGAAATAATGGCCTTCTGGATGTTTCATTGACCCTGTTCCTTTGGTCAGGAGTTTGCTGTTCTTTCTCACTGTAATAGTTTTATTCCTTTGCAATAATTCAGATGTTGGTATCTGAGCAGAAGGTGTATGGAAAACCAATATGTGGTGGGACTAGAAAATCAGTTAGTGATGAATTGTGATGGAAAGTACTCAGATTAAAAATACAAGATAGGAAATGGCAACACAGATTAGTGTACTTTTCTGTGGTTTCTAGAGATCTCATTAGTGACCTTGACTTAAATCTAACACCACTTCTGGAGGTTTTTTTCTTTTTCTAACCCTCATTTTTATATACACAAAATCAGCAGGATGGGATAAAGAGCAATCACCAAGAAAAAAAAAAAAATAGAGTATCAGATGAAATAGCATGTAGTAGAGATGGGGAGGAAAAATTGAGATTAATTGATAAAATCATGTGTGGAACCAGTCATGAAAAAGTGCAAATAGAGGTTGAAGGTGAGTATTGCACTTCACATGCTTGCATTTTGTCTGAGTCTGGCTTACTGTGCCCTTCTCTGTTCAGAACCAACACAAGCTGCAAGAGGATTTTATAGCAGGAAATCTAGTACACGTATCAGAGTGCAGCATAAATGTGTTGCATGTACTGCCTTAAGCTGCTTATGAGGTGGGAAATTGAACAAGAAGAGGAACAAGGGCCAGGCTTCATGATTTTTCAGGTTGTGGTACAGGGACTTCCCAAACTAGATATAGGATAATTAATAGGTTTGGAAAGATGTTTTGACCCTCAGTTTGCTGATCACTTCCAAAATGCTCTAAACTTTTGTTATTTACTAGTATTCTGTTGCAAGGAGATGTCCAGTTTAAAAAAAAAAAAAAAAGGCCTTGTTACCTTCCTAGTTTCATATGATGCCCCTAATATGCAAGAGGAAAAAATAGTTATAAAAGAACTCCTTATTCTTTACAAATACTAAATCACATTGTCAGTTCAATTGGATTTGATTCCACGTTAATGTTGCATGAAGCCTTTAGATCTGAGCAAGTAAGTGGGTAATCAAATAGGTATAGCAGCTGATAAGTGACAACAAACCATTGTTATAATTTTTATGTTTATTTCCTACTGGAGCAAATCATCACTGTTTTTCTATGAGTAGTGTGAATTGTCAGATGTTCAACTAAGACCAAAATCCGCATGATCTCAATTTAATCTGGAAATCAAAACCAATTGCCAGGGTTTTAGCACTGTCTGAGCAAAGTCCTCTAGTAGTGATGGATAGTTTATTCCTTATTCACAGTACTATCCATAATTTATTCTTTATTCAGTGCCATCCTTACCCTTAGACAACTACAGTATAAATCTCCAGTTTCACTAACTACATTTGCCCTGCTTAAAAATTTCTAGCAGTATAGCCTTGTTTACTAAATTGTGCTAAATTACTTTACATTGGTGCAATTAAAAACTAATATCTTTTTATCCAGGGACAGCTGCATTTCACTGTTGGAGAATGTGATCACTGTATAAGTTATAAATTTTCTGGGGATAAATAATACTTTCTAAAATGTCTGTGACAGGACCAGGAGAATTGAAAAAAGTAAATTTCTATTTTGTGCATTCCTCCTTTCTTGTCCCCTTACTGAGCAGACAAAATTTTAAAGCCAGCTTGTCTTAAGAGAAGTCAGCAGGATTTCAACAGAATTCTTCCACTTTCAATGACTGAAAAAAAGATGTTAAAAAAATGACCTTGAAATGTAAGGCCGGAACATATTGCCTTCAGTTCCTTTTAATCTTGACTCCCCATGGAAGCAAGATTGTAAAAGTATTTAATGAAAGTATTTAAGCTTGAAACTACTGCAAGATAGCATTCCACAAAACATTGCCAAATGACCATGCTGAGTATGACTGAGTAACACATAAAATACTTGATGACTGTTTTTTTTTACAGATACTCTGTTTTTAATAGAGTAATAATTTTTACTTGCAACTGACCTATCCTGTTTTTCTTTCTTGGCTCAATCTGAGCCACTGAAATCAAGACTGAAGGATCATTAGGTTCAGTCTGATCTTTCTAACTGACTTCCTGGTTCTCTTTTTCTCCCCTTAGCTCAAATACAGAGATGGGGAGGGTAAGCAACTTCTAACAGGGGTCAGAGGTATTTCATAGTGCTGGGAGCACAGGAGGCTAAAAAAGGGGCAGAGTCCTCAGAACTCTGTTGTAAAGGAAAGAAGGGACATGTAGGAGACAGACATAGCAGATATAAGAATGTAAAGGAGACCTTATTTAAAGCTGGAGACTCTTTATCAGGAATAAGGATTTGAAAGTCTTGCTGAGATGTGAGATTCCCAGAAATATTCACCTAGAGTACTGAAGTGCAGCTGTCCTGCTCTTGAGTTCAAGAATGCTTCCTGCCTGGTGAGGGGCATTTCAGTTGTTTTGTTTCAGAAGTCATCCCACTGATCCTACTGCTTGGCAGAATACGCAGCTCTCTGCAAGGAAGAGCTGTTAAGGGAGACACTTTCATCAGAAGCCATGGTTGAGCCAATGCTGCTGAGCTGGGGTAATTTTGTATTGTGCACAGGAACATTACAACCTGTGTCCAGAGGCTGCCACAGGCTCTCCCTAATGGTCTGCATTACTAATTCAACTAATTGCAGCAATTACAGGCAGGAGATGCTGCTGGGAAGAGACACCAGTACACGTCTCTCTAACATGCTGCAGTACATGCTGCTCATTAATTAGAGCAGTACACACAGAGAAAGAAAAAATATTAAAAAATGAAAATTTTAAAAAGAAGAAGAATATCACCAGCTGGAAATGCAAAGGAATATGATGAAACCTGTAATGGTTGTGAATGGTTTCAGTTTGGTTTAACCCTTTCAGAATCAGACTTTACATCTGGTCAACCTAGTTGCATCCACAGCCCTGTTCACTTGCTAAGCAAGGAGGTGAGGTTGCATGTTAAGCATACCTGACACATGCAGCAGTTCTTCATCATGCAACAAGTGAGTGGCACAGATATTTACCATCTGGGTCAACACCAGATTCCCAGCCCAAGAGGTGCATTAACAGGAGGAATTATGTCTGCCTCAGAGTGGTGAATCAGGCACAGCAAAGAGTACTGCTAGCTGAGTGCTGTGAATTATCTGGGTCTATCTTATATATTTTTCTTTGCAGAAAGCATATTCAGTCTGAGCATGCCTCACATGGTAAGTCTCTCAGGAAGTGCCTTCTGGCTGGCCCTACATGATACTGGTATTTATGGAGGAGCCCAGCCTCCTCCCAGCAGACACATCTACAGAGGCTGTTCAAGGCAGTTTGACAGCCAGGCAGGCTTTGTAGCCCACTGTACTTCATTCAACAGCACCAGTGTGATCCACTTGCTGCCTTAAACAGCCCAGCAGGTGCACAGCACCTGTGAACACCTGAAATATTCAACAGCACAGGATAGGCACTGTCACTAGACAGGAGATTCCAGCTCAATGGAGGACACATTTACACAGGCATATATGGAGTGCTTGGTACAACTTAAATATTGTAAAAGTTGCATTTGTGAAACCTTTTTTTTTTTTTCCCTTGGATATTTAGCTGCCTCTGTAATAGTCTTGACTTGCAAATATCTTACTTTTGTTTTCTTTTGTTCCTTTGCTTCATATGCCAGACAACAGATGACATCGTTTCATCAGCTGAATGTTCCAGTGATGATGAAGATTTCATTGACTGTGAGCCCAGTACAGGTAAGTCAGGTCAGTCGTGTTTTGCTTGCTTTCTGATTTCATTTGCAAAAAACAATGCATACATATATTTTATATGTGTGTGAATGTATACATATATAATTATATATGTATATATGTGTGTGTATATGTGTATATATATGCATTGATGTATATATACACTGTATATAAAATAAGAAACTATACAGCCAAGCATCAGATCCCATGGACTTGGCAACAGCAGAACACTGATATGTAGTCACTATTTGCTTTATATAAAGTTGTTCGCATGGAAAGGCAAACTTTCTGAAAGTGATTCCAGCTGACTAATATTTCACATATTTCTAGATGTTACTTTACTAGCACAGTCGGAAAAAAAATCAATATGGAGTGAGACAAATAATGAAGATTTATGAAGTGGAAAGGGTGAACATTTGAAAACAGAAGAGAAAAGTGAAATAAAAATCAGTTATTAGCGATGTTTAATCTTTCTTAATTACTCTGAAGATGGATGTTAAGGGATACATTTGTCCATGGGATTTTGAGTACAGTTAACATGGTAATGTGTTTATACTAATTTTGTTTCCTGTGACCCCAAAGAAATTGGGGAGCACCAAAACATAGTTTTAACATAACAAAATTAGTAGTAATTCTTGCCTTGTTATCTGCAGTGATGCTTCAAAATGTATCCGTTAAAGAGTCAGAAGGACTGGCCATGTGGAACTGACTCAACTTCTCCCTTTCAGATACATTTTGATAAATTGATGGCTTTTCTTTCTGGTGAGATATATTATGTGGTATCCAGCAGGCAACTGCAGTCTACTTTATTTCTTACAGGCTTTTTCAAGTCTTCTTTTTTGAGGCTTGCCATGAGTTAAGCATTTCTATAATAGAGAACAGACATCATCGAATTTCTGTGTACATTTAAAAGAAAAAGAGGAATTTTTATTAGAATTTTTGTCTTTAAAAGTGAAACATATAAATAGTTTGAGGGGGTTCTTTCATTTGGTTTTGTTTTGTTTGTTTTTGCTTTGTTTTATTTGGGATGATGGGGTTTTTTCTTTACAAAAAATACCAAGAAAGTATTATAAATGTTCTGTTTCTAATTTCCTGAAGCTATTTGAGTAATATAATAATAACATAAAAATTCACCCAAGGCTAGTGCTTCCACATTTCTTTTCAATTTGTCATGGTGTACCTGCATTTTTAGTAGAACTTGGTCTTGCTGTAACCTGAGATTGGCATTGCATTGTAGCTGGGAACTTCCACCCATACTCTTGACTTCCCTGTGCTGGCAGTGAAGGCAGTGACACAGACTGTTGGTAACAGGTAGCTCAGCCTACTTCCCATCTCTTTTTTCACAGATTTCTATGAATTTTTCTACTCCCCATCTAGAGGAAAAGCAGTCAAAATATTACTAGATTGTGAAGTATAAACAATGGGGGTACTTAAATAAAGGTAGTAAGAGTTTAAAGAAAGGTAGTAATGAAGTGCCAGCACAGTGATTGTAATGAAAGTGAGGCGTGAGATTAATAGGACCGTGGAAACAAGGACAAAGGTATTGCAACTGATATGCAAATAAATGAAGTCACTTCATTAAAGCTTCACTAACATGTGAAGACTTTTTTTTTTAATTTATATTTTGACTGCCATGTATTTCAACTAAATGACAAAAGGATGTCCGTATCAGATTCCTCCTCTTGTAAATTTTTGATTCAAAAATCACAATAATTTCAGCAGCTAGAAATTGTAACAGCAATATTTTCAACTTGTGCTGCCAGTGGAAAAATCAAAGTTTGAGTAGAAATTTGGTAAAACAGCATGTTTAGTATGAAATTTCATAGTGCTGTACAGCAACTTTTCCAGACTAAAAATACCTCCTTCCTGACACAGTTAAAAATCTAATGCTACAAACAGGTACAAACTGGATTTATAAAAATGACTTGCTTTTGAAAATCCTGCTAAGCATTACAGTTGGCAGATATAAGTGCCTACAGACATTTGAATATCTGCTGTGTAAAATAATATGATTCACTGAAAATCTGCTGAAGGTTCTCTCCTAAACTACTAGACATTCTTGTAAATTTCACCAGTATCTTTCATTGCACCCTACTCCTCTTGCATAGGAAGGCGGACCACATAAGCCACTGAAATCTGATTCTTTTCTAGGGAATTACTATGACATTGAGAATAAAAGTTAGTTTGATTATATGTAAAAATAAGTCTCCCAGATGGTCTTTGCTGATGAAATCTGCACTTCCAGATTGAGTTCTCCTGCTCTCAGAGGTGCTGGTGTACAGAATTGCCAGAAGGAGGAGGAATATGCAGGTCCTTTTTGCATAAACTTAGCTCATTCCATCATAATAAGAAGGAAAAGTAGCAGGTTTATGGGGCTTCTCATTTTCTTTGTCTATCTTATTGTCTGCATTCCAGTGTCTGCCATCCAGGCAGTATCAAAGCACTCACTCAGCCCATTCTGCTCTGGAGCACTAAAGCAATAAGCTGGCTTATCAAAATCCAGTAGTGCTGGCTTGGCTGAGCAGATATGTTTGCCTTTACACTTCACCAGCCAAGTCAGAACTCTGGCCACACGCCAAGAACTGGTATTTAAATATGTACATTGTGGAGCTAAAAGATCCAGATTATCTTGCTTGTGTTTTCTAGTGTGTGGCTTCAGATATTTTTAAAACTTATTGTGGTTGGGGTTTTTTTTGGTTTTTTGTTTTGTTTTTTTAATTGGGCTCATTTGAAATTACTTCATCCTGTTCTGTTGACAGGTCACTGCCTTCTGCCTTGCCTGATCCCTTTTACAGCAGACTGAAAATTAAATGACCTAACCCAGCACAGTCTTCTTTTTGTTGCTCTGATAATGTGTAGCTTTTAAAGCTCTTGAGTTTCCGCCAAATTTGGCCTTCCATCACCCTCAGTGCCATGGTCTAGTAATGTAAAGGTTATTGAACTCACTACTGCAGCTGTGAGATATGATACACATCACTATGAACCTGCTGTGCAATAGCCAAGACAAGGGCAGCAGAGAATATTTCCCTGCAGATCAGAAGTTTTCAGATTTCATATGGGTCAGAATCAAATCCCAATATCTAGAGATATTACTTAGGTCTCGGTCCTTGGCATCAGAGGCAGTACTCTACACAGAGTCTTTTTGAAGCCTTTGTTTTTGATGTACTCAGAGGCTGAAAACCATGTCCTCTTTGAGACTAAATATCATGTCAGGACCATTTGGCAGGGTCTTATTGCCACTTAACTCTGATTGACAGTTGAATCCAAGACCTGAATCTCATGTGCATACGATCTGCATCTGAACACTTGCATCTCTTTCAAAAAAGGCAGTGTGAAGCTGATTTCCTACCTCTGCTCTCCAGGATTCTCCAGGCTGGCTTGAAATGCTCACTGTAGCAGGCTGGCTAAGACTTTGTGCCCCCCTTCCAAAAGTGATTTCTTTTGGAATTTTGGTAGAAAAACTTCATTTAAAAAACAGGAGCTGTCACTGGACTTGTTTTGACTGAGGTAGCTTACAGACATCACCTGTAGACAAGTATGTATACATAAGGATTTATTCTAAGTGACGGCAATGACAGCTGTGGAGCCAAACCCCCCCTGTATTTTATGTAATGATTACCCCCTATTCATCTTATTGCAGACAAGCCTAGATAGCCTTAGATCTCTAGATCTCCCAGAAGGCTTAATCTAAATGATACAGGGGGCAAAAAGCCTGTTCATCTGCCCTGAAGAAGCATTTACTTAACAGTCAAGAGAAGATCCTTTTTTATCTCTATGAAAATATTGCTTGTCCTAGTACATGGCCAAGAAACTTCTTTTTTTCTGTGCCAAAACAGATGCTTTTCTCTGGTATGAGTACAGGACTGTCTTCTGGCCTGCTCCAAGGAGATCAGAGGCTCAAATATTCAAGTTCCTCAAAACTCAAGCCAAGGTCCTGAGTCTGTGCTTTTAAACACAGCTCTGTGGTGGTTTTTTGGTCACTCATCTGCTCTCAGAGAATGTAAGATTTGTAAGGAAAACATATTTTCTAACAAGGAATGACTAGGAAGCACTGTGAAGAAAGAAAGCATTTATCTCTTTTCAGTGAAATTAGGAGCACCCTTACAATCTGATCTTACTGAGACTTCAAAGCCTTGACAATGATAATTACAGTTTCCTGACAGCTGTTGCTGTCTCCTCATACCATTGCCCTCATTCCTGTTAAGGATGTCCATTAGTGGAGCTCGGGCACCAGGCAGCCTGGATGCTGGTGGCCAGGCAGCTGGTTGGGATCATAGCCCAAGCTGCTCCTTGGACTACTCAAAACAGTGAGACCCAAACACTCACCAATTAGTCTGAAGCCCAGAATACAGCCTCTTGAAATGGTCTGTAGGGCTTAATCATTGTTCCCTGGCTTGACACGTCCTGTGTTTCTTCCCTGGTGCAGTTGCCAGTTTTCCCTTCCTATCAGCCCTTTAGTTTCCAATGTGGTTTTTTTTGTTTTTTTTTCCCAGAGATATTTGCTCTGTGTTTCCCAAAAGGCTTCATATACGTTAAGGCTGTCATTGTCTAATCAGACTGGTAAGCCTTTCTGATGGGGGACTGGACACACCAGAAGATATGCCAAAATCTACAGTTCTTTGCATTGGACATTTTGTACACTTACACACAGGAGACACATATCCAACAGATATGCCCTCTGTATCTATAATTTACTGGCCTGTAGTCATCCACCTGCAGCTTGCCTGGGTCAGAGATTTCTTTGCAAAAAACAAGCATAATCTGTCTTCCAAAACAGCTGGCACAGTACAAAAACCAATGTGTTGGAAATGAAGACTTCCCTGAAGAAATTAAAGGTGTTGATTTGGCTGTTGTCGTCCATAACTGCATCAATGCTCCTGAAGCAGCTAGGGAATTTTCATTGTTCTCCTAATAGGAACGCCCTCCACAATCCAGTGCTCAGTTATCCCCAGTCTTTCCCTCTGACAAGCAGGAATGCTTCCCCATTTCTCATGTTGTGAGTAAGAAATGGCCTTTAAAGTTATGTGCATGCCTCCAAGTACTCAGAGAAATAGACTTCCTATCTCATAAGCTGAACACCATATGGACCCAAAGGACCGGAGTTCATCCACAACGCTTCCCAGGGTATAATAGCAGCACTTGTTTGTGGAATTTCCTAGCTACAATCTTACAGCCAAAACAAAATCAAATGAGCAAGTTTTACAATCATGCAGATGACTTACAGGAAGTTTTGTTTTTTTTTTAGTTTTGTGTTTGACTTTTTTTTTTTTTTTTTTTTTTTTTTTACATTAGGGATACTGAGATTGGTTTTCAGCATATTGGTCTTTCTATCTATGTAAGGTCCAAAGGCCCCACCCATGAGGCTATTTTATCTATATATGCACTATATATACAGTGTGCATATATATCTATATGCTAAAGTAATAAATGACCAATATCAGCAGTAGCCCCTATCATCCAATCACATGTTTACACAGAAATTCATGCCTTCATCTAACCCTGGCATCCGCTGGTGTGGACAGATGCATGATATTGTTATTTGAACAAAGCACGTTAATTTCTTTTCTGTTAGATTCTTTTCCTTCTTCCTTTTATTTATTTTTTTAATTTTAATTGATAATTTCATCTACCAATTAGCCTTGGGGTAGGGTGGGGCAGGGAGAACAAAAAAATTATACAGGTATATCGATCGATATATACACGCATACTCCGTGTATATATAGATAGATATATACATTGTATATATTTGAAGAACATTTTCTGTCGTTTCACCTCATCTTGTGCCGCATGAATTTTTGGTGATTGATATTTTAGTTTCTTTTATATTTCTTTCCTTTTTTTTTTTTTTTTTGGCTCGTAATCGTGCCATACTGCTATTTTTTTAATTTTTTTAATCATTGCTGTACTTCTCAATTTATATTTTTGGATTTCTTCCAACAAAATAATGGTTTATTCATCTCAAGAATGAGATATAGATCTGCAAACCAATAAAGGCAACAAAATCTTTTCTTGCCATCCTCAAGAAATTCACATTTTTGGATGTCCCAAGAAAGTTGTGTGCAAAAGAATGAAGAGTATTACCCTTCCTTTATTTTTATTTTCCTACTTTTTTAAACTTCTGCAAAGTCTCTATCCTGTTTTTTCCCTTTTCCTTTTTTTTTTTTCAATTGAGTTCAGAGAAAAAAACACCCAGAAGGAAAAAAACCTTTCCCTTTACCCTGCATATTCCCAGGAAAAACTCTTCCAATGTAAAGAACCTTAGAAACTGCAGATGGCATAAAAAGAATTTTATTGCAATGCAGAGTGTCTGTTGTATCTTTTATTTCTGGGTCAGTGCAAGATCATTTTTCTGGCATGCTGTAGTTTAGCTGATGTAACTAACCATGGCCTTCATTAACCGTGCATGGGCTGTGATGACACCATCGTATGTTCCATCAGAGCTACGCATTCAGGCTAACCGAGCAAGTCTGTAGTGTATGATTTGGGGGGGGGATATTGTTTTGATTTTAATTTTTATTTATATTATAATTTATTCTTTTTGGAAGAGTTATACCAGTACCCTTGGCTACTTCTTGCAGCCTCGGAGTTATAGATCTACTTTTTTAATGGGGTTTATTTGCTTTTTTTTTATTTCTCAGTAGTGATTTTGCGTCTTGTTTGTGTCCATCTGTCTTGTCACTGTGTCTTGGAGTCCATTGGTCCAGTGTTGTTATGTGATTCTGTTCTCTGTTCGTAAGCTGGTGTTTAGCTCCTCGGCGCTCTGTCATCCCTCATCCCCTTCCCTTCCCCTCTTCCCTTCCTCACCTACCCGAGGGAGGTCCACAAAGAGGCACCAAGCTTTGAATGATGTTCTGAGTGTCTCCTCGAGGCTTCAGGATGGGTGTTTCAAGATGTCCACAGAGCTTCATAAGACTCAAGTTTGCAGCTGTTCTGTTTTCAATAGTTTTCAAACTCTGTTATCATTTCACTCCTAGAAGTGGTTTGCTGGCATAATACTAAAGTGACTTCTTTTACAGCTTCTTAAGGGATTTGTGCCTACATGCTGATGTGTTAGAGTAAGAATTCCTGCTATCTGTGCTTTAGGCACCAGACAATGGGATGTACCTAGGAAGTTTTATAAAAGCCAGTCTTGGAAAAGGAATCTGCATGTGCAGATGAAAGGATATCTTTCTGAATGTATTTTTAAAATCCACAGTTCATAGTTTGTTTGTAGTTAGCAGACGAAAGTCTAGGATGTACCTAAGATTTCTAAGAGTAGTGTGTCTTCATTCTGTGGGGTCAGTCTTCTGTCTGTTACTGTGTGATCTCTGCTTCTTACTGATGCTGGTGAAAGCTGGCTTGCTGATGTTTACTTGTATAACTTGAATACAATTCTGGAATTGCATCTGGGGTGTCATCTGCCATATGCATCATAAATGTGCAATAATGTGTAAGGCAAAGGAAAACAAACTGAGTTTTCAAGCATCTGCTTAAACTAGAAATACTGTTTAGAAAAAAATATAGTTTGGCTTGCCCAGTGGTTCATTTCCTGGTACCTTAATTCAGTTCTTTGTGAATGTACTAGCCACATTGATGGCACAGGAAGCTTCAGCGCATTAGGGTACATCAGCTGGCATCCGTGGATCAGCTCAAGATAGTGGAGGAAAAGGCAGACAGTTTTTGTGCAGATAATGTTCACATCATCACAAAAAGCATACTTACACACACCTTTAGCCTAGCTAAAATTCCAGCTTTTTTGTAGGAATTAGTTTGTTCTGAAGAGAAGACACTGAAACCTGTGAACTTTTCTCACAGGACCATAATACAATACCTTTTTAGGCTAAGAGCTACTAGAAGAGGGAAGTGATGGGATATGCTCAGGTTTCCAACATGGAATTATTTAGGTATTTCATTTAACTTTCCCAAGATATGTTTCCTGTACTTGCAGAGAGATAAAAAGATCACTTTTATTTCACCAGTGGAAACCAATGATTTATGTTCAGTTTAGTTTTCTTAATTCTTATGTAATTTGAGAAAAATTACTGAGTGTAATTATTACAACAGAAAATGAATCAATATTTAAAGCTGGCTTGGTTTAGATTTTAGTTCTCCTGTGTTTTTCATAACCAGCAATTCCTACTGAATTCTAAAGCTTTTTCTTGGCAATTGCTTAAGTAAAGCAACTGCTTATAAAATTATATTGTAATGAACAAGCTTGTAGTTTTGTGTAATACTGCCCTCTGGCAGAGAGACCAGGACATTCCTGTTACGATGCAAACAGCAAAAGAAACCAATTTTTTAGAACAAGTGGCAGGTTACTGGAGCAGAACAATTGGAGTTTTAGCCCCCTGTATCATGAAGTTCAAGGTAACCTTCAGGCTGGAGTAATGTGACGATCAAGTGTCCAGGCATCAGGACAGTAACCTCCAGGCTGTGATAAAGCTTCTGTTTCCTACTGAATGGTGACTTTTGTTTGCCTTATGTAGCCTCTGCTATGCCTGTGACCAGCCTGCTGCAGGGGCAGGGGCCTCAAGTGCAGGAGATGCTGTGAGAGGTCCCATTTTGCTCTGTTTTATCCCTGTAACATTATATATGGATATCTGGCACTAGAAATAGTTCTTATTTTTGTTTTCTGTCTCAGGGCAGGCTGCTGGTTTCAGCTTTTGTGACATTTGTCACTGAGCAAGGAGGAAAGCTGAGAATTCAGTTGTTTAAGCCAAGAAGAAAAAGCCTGAACTTGGTGTGGCACTCCCAGTTCTACTGTCAATTCCTTCTGTGACTGTGTGTGTATATTGTTCGTTTGCCAACCTGTAAGGCAGGGTAAATGAAGTACTTCTAGCTAAATGAGGTAAAGATGAATGGAAAGGAGATTTAATTACTGTTTTAATGGACTTTGATATTCAGGTGCAAATTGCTGTTCAACACCCCAAAATGGTTCTGTACTGCTACCCACCACAAATGTGCAAATAAACTGTGTTATTGTTAAGGTTTTAGTACTACATGCCATCTTCACTTACTGTGAAAAGTAATATTATCACATATTTTTATAAAGTAGGTACAATTCCTAATCCGCTAATGCAGAGAGAATAAAGAGAGGGATACAAAAGTCAAGTATTTTAATCTTAGGGGTCATTGGTGTGACAATATTTTCATTAAATATCACTTTTCCCTCTAGAATGAACACATGCATTGGAATGAACCATGCTCAGACTACAAAAATTAATGTCACGAGTGGACAGCAATATACAGATCTTAAATATCAGCACTTCCATTGCTTGGACTTGCATGCTTGTAGAGTTTTCCTTTGAAAATGTAACAGTTTCTCCAGCCTGACTTAGGTGGTGTAAGTTTCCCTGGTTTTGCATTTAAGATCAGGAAAGATCAGAATCAGCCCCACAGTCTGGCTACCTTGCCCTTGCTGCCTTCCAGTCTTTTTTTAAAGCGTGTTCTCTAAACTCAAAGCCATGTGCACTGTCACATTCTGGCAATCCCTCTAGTGCTGTGCCTATGTTATCAAGCTGACACATGTCTAAAATACTAAGATATGATATTTTCAACCTGCTGCGACTTGCTTTTTGTCCTTGTTAGCTTTGATTTTCAGCTTCATAAAATATATGTTAAAGAAAATAAAAATAGCCAATGACACATTCAGTAGAAGAGCTAGCACATGACTCAGAAACAGATTTTGCATCAAAAGCAAATGTTTGTTTATTAGAACCTCAAATGTCTATAGCAACTGTTAGTTACCTTTAAACAAGAAGAAAGTATCTGATTTCTGAAAGATAAGTAATATCTGTTAGAGAGAAATCATGCTGAGCATTTACAGATACTAGGGACAGAGATAGGATTTTGCTTCTAGAGGTTTTTATTATAAATTTCTTTTGGTCATCATGCCTAGACCTAAGAGTGCCTTATGTACTATAAGTTCAAAGGTACTGCTGTTCACATGAACTAAACACCTAGAATAATACCTCAGGAGAGCAGGAAAACCTATTCTATTTTCCACCCAAGTAGATAATGAGAAACCAACATTTGTAATAACAACAAAGGGGTTATTACTTTGTCTTCATTCTGCCTCTCTGTTTCAGTTCCAATTTTTTATTTACAAGTTGTAGAAATCAGTGCTTTTTCCCAAGTGTAAGAAGAGGGGGATCCCAGTTCCTAGGAGACATCAAGTGTAGTATTTCTTTAATACTACTTAGCTTCAGTGAGGAGCAGAAGACAAAGCCCATACAGTTTGGAAATGAGGTATAGGAGCAAAAAACAAACCAAAAATAAATTAGACTGGCTTGATTTGAAATCTCAGATGCCTACTAATTTGAGAACCCATTTGATCTTTGCATTAACAAATACATTATTAAAACCTTGCAAAAGACCCACCACCAAGGACCTTCTTTTTCTACTTCTGCTGAGTCTCATAAAAACTAAAGTTCTTTGTCCCATGGGGTGGTGTTATAAGGATCATCACCTCCTCTTTTTACATTCAAGAGCAACTACAACTATTTTAAAAACAAATTTTTTAAAAATCTCAAAACAAAATCTCAAAATTAGCTTCTTTTACAGCAACAAGAAAATGGCCCAAATTTTATCTCCACTGGTTTCACTCCACCTCAGTGTCAGAACAATAAATGTCAGAAGAATAAAAAAAGGGGGAAAGGTTGCTCCCTCTTGGAGTGAGAGCAGAAATGAAAAGCAATTTTAGCAATTTTGAGCTCTTTTTTTTTAATATATGTCCATAATTCAGGATTTTTCCCTAATACGGAACCAGTATGACTGATTCTAGATACTAGTTTTAGCAACAACTGATTTCACTCCTGAAATCTGGAGGAGTTCATATATTTTGTATTTGACCAATGAAAAGAGCAAAAATAGTCCTGTAAATAGTTACGGTTATTTTCTGTAATGCATCAAAATAAAATTTTATTCTCTTCTGACCTCTCTCCATTCAGTAACAAGTCTACTGTGGAGTGCCTGGAGACCTGTATTTCCCCTAGAATCCATGGTTCTCCTGTATGCAAATTTTTTCAGCGCTAAGACAGGGATGATAAATATACTGCAAAACGTGCACACGCGCTCACTCTCTCTCTGTACATGTGTGTATATTTATACATCTGTTAATGCCATGTTTATGTTCTGGCTAAAAGAAGCATTTTAGGGAACTGAAATAGTAGAATAAACTTGTTGAGGAGCTTTATAAGCAAATGTGGAACAAATACATTGAATCTTGCCTTATCCTCTTTCTCATGCGCCTGTTATGTTGTGCTAGTTCAGGTCTTTGGAGTTGTATAACTCAGAAAGCTGCTAGTACATCCCATCATTTTGGGGGAGGTGTTTTGTGAGTGAGGGCAAGTGTGACTCAGGTTTGAGATCTGGGAACAGTCTGAAACAGAGGATCCCTGTCACGCATCTGAACTCACAGCAGGGAGGTGTCTTCGGTGAGGTTCTGAATCATTTACCTCTGACAGGATTCTGGGGACTCTCAGAGACCTGTGGAGAGGATTAAAAAGGTTTGACAGCTGGAGAGAAAGTCAGTGAAGTGGGAGTATGTATGTATCTGAAATAAAATAAAGTGCTCTTTTGTTCAGTAAACTGGCCATCCTACCCGATCTGCCCTCATTCCCATGGTTGATGGGTGGCATTCCCTGGAACATTGTGGGTCATATGCAGTCCACTGGTGGAAGGCCCCTCCTTGGCACTGGGGCTGTTCTTACACAGATCAGAGATTTTGCCACCACACACCCAAAAGTGTGGGGGTGCAAACCTCAGCAAAGCCTCAGCAAAGCACCTGCTGCTTTTGTAAATGGCCAGTTGTTTGGGTCTTTAATTTTTCACATTTCAGTCTCTCCCACCCTTTACTTCACATGCTTAAACATGCCAAATAAGCCCCAAAGGGATTCATAGACTGAAAAGTAGTTGAATATATTCACGCCTTAGCTCTTCTTTAGTAAAAAAATGAAGATTCAGGGCTGTCAAAATACTGTAGGGATTCCATCTAGTCTCTTCTGAGCTGTCTGTGTCATATCCAAAACAAGAAAAGGTTCTTTGACCCCTAAAATTCTGGGTTTGATTACTTTTTTTTGCATTTTGAATTTGGTGCTTTAAAACAAGTGAAAATTGCATTCTAACAAAATCTCTGATTATGAAACAAAGTAAACTTAATTTTTTAAGTATTTTATGGGGACTTCTTTTGTCCCCCCACTTAATTTTTCTCCTTTTATGATTTCTGAAAATATGACTATTAAACTTCACCTGTAAATAACATCAGAGCTTCTTGTAGTTCTGTTTTCCAATTTCTTTTCTCCCCCATTAGGTTCCCCAGAACATTAAACCATACTTTCCTGCATAGGAAACATCTGTCACTAGCTCTGTAGAAATTACGTTAGAAGACTAAGCCCTTTGATTACATTTATCAAAGGAGTTGAGCCAGTACATTTCAGAATTTTCAGTTGTTTTGTTCACAGCTTTTCACTGTATTTTGAATAGCAATGGTAAAGTCCACCCCTGAAGCTGAGTGATCTTTCCCACATATGCTGTTTTCCAAATCCATCACTTTTCCCTTGGAAAGAAAAAGCAAACAAAAATGATTTTGAGAGACAAGGAAAAAGTCTCCTTCGCTGATATAATATTTTTAGAAACAGATGGCAAAACAAACTGCAGATGTTGTGCCTGCAGCACCTCTATTCTAATAACGGGATTGTTGAAAGATGAAAGCAGCCATTTGTGTGTCTAACTCACTCTGTTAGTAGTTCTTCTTCCATGCAAGAAGAGCAGGGAATCCTGGTACAGCAGTTTTTCCCCTATTTTGCCTCCTCTGAAAAGGATTTACACAGTTCTCTGCTGAAGAATGGGTGTTCTGGTAGTGCTGTCTCCAGCAAACACAAAGACATGATAGTACAGAAAAAATGAGTCCCAATCATCTCTATGTCGTTTACTATTGAACCAGCAGATTTTTTATTGTCCTGGTGACTTTTTTTTCCTTTGCCTCTGAGATGACCTTTCCTTCCTGATGACAAGCTACAAGTTTTCTGTTGGCCTGTCTCATAGGTGGCAAGTGTCCAAACACAAGCTGCCCATTCAGATAGTTTAAGAAACTCTCAAGACCTGCCAGGCTTGGCATGCCTCATGTAAGAACACTATATTCACATGAAATGCTTAAAGTATCCTGAGGAACTAGAACAGTTTTGTTTCTTTTTCCCAACCAAATCTGCTTACATTTCATTAAAGCTAATTAATTAGGAGTCTAAGCAGCAAGTCAGATCAAAGCCATTTGGACTACTGTAATAGCAGACATTTTGTGAAGGCTCAGATTTTCGGTGATCTTCAGAATATCAATTGCTATTGATACCTATGGCTTTTGCTTTAAAATCCCTATACAAACAATATTGTTTATTGCATTTTATTGGCATTTAATCTCTGATGCCAGCTACCCATTCAAGATGCTTATTTTTAAACAAATTTTAGTAGTTATATCGTGGGTGTGGCTGCATATGTGAGTGTCCAATGGCCCCAACATTTTATAGCTGTATTGCCATAATTTTTCTAGCAGTTAAGAGGAGCTTTGTGGATATTAGAGCAGTTGAGCATTTGCTTCTAGGATCTAAATTTTAGATTTATACAATGACAAGAGATAGTTAATCCTTTTGTAGACTGAGCCCTTAAGGTTTATCTGAATGGCAGAACTCGAAATAAGACCTTGGAGTCTTAATTCTTCTTTCAGTTTCCAGCCTTAGTTTATCTCTGCTCTACTTTTAAATAAAAGTTGTGTTTGGATCCTTCAGATTTCTCAAATCTTCAAACAGATACACACACCAGGAGGTAATTTTTCTGGGGATCTAGCCATGTTAGAGCAATGACAGCTTTTACTCTGTGTGTCATATTACATCAATTTTCTAATTCAAGGGAGATTTCAGCAAGTACAAACCAAGATGATGAAGCTATCTACAGAGAAGGCAAAGATTTTAGACATCAACTTAGAGCAATGATTGTTGTTCCTTGTTGAACAGCAGTTCTTTATCAGTTTTCTCTTTTGTATTGTCTTGTGCTGCTCTATTCTGGTAATGAAATGCATAGAACTGTACACATAATTTCAGGGGTAGTGCTGACAAAGCCGAGTAGAGAGGCACTGTTATCTCTCTGCTCCATTACAGTGACGCCTCTGCTTATACAGCGCCCGAGTTCTGAATGTAGCTGGGAAGCTTAATAGGCATAGGAAGTGGTGCAGAGGAAGGAGATTCTTTTCAAGAAAGGATTAAGGGATGGCAAATGCAGTTTCCTTTTATAAAATCCAATAAATTTGAGCTTTATGTCTCTGACTGGAGCACTGGGAAAGGTGCTGGAAATAGAAAACAAAGAAAAGGAAAAATATATATATATGGGTTACATATAGTAAATATATATGAAAACCTGTCAGTATTGTTCTGTTACGTAATATTATTACATATTTCAGAGAGTTCTAGCAAATATCTTAGATGTGAAAACAGAGTGCTGGTAATATCCTGTCCCCAGCAGATAGACTGCATGTCATATTTTAGGGTTCTCTGATTCCACTGTAAGAAATTATGCACGTGCTGTACCTCTCTTTTGCTGCTTAGGTAAGTTAGCAATAATGCATATAAACATTATCAGTGTAAAACTGCTGCAAGTGAGTAGCAAATCATGCTCTTAAGCTTCAAAAGTAGGATTGTTTGTCAGAGCTGAACATTAGATCTGAAAGAGTGGATTAGGTAATATATAGCATGTATAGAAAAAAAAACTCAATTGTATGTACAAGGAATTCCTGGGAGACCACATTTGGTAACAGGCTTAAATTACCAAAACCAGAACTTTTCTGCTGCATTCCTCACTTGTTTTATAACTCTCTTCCAAAGCTTTTGTCCACAGCATTTGTGAACGGGATATTGATTTTTCTTTTAGGAAAGGAAGGAGTCAGCACTTGGATCTCTATAGCAGTTTAGAATTTGGATTCAAAATAAATACTTTCATAGTTTAAAAATGCAAAAAAAATTGTGTACATTCCTGTATATATGCATGTGCATGCATATTTGTTAATTACATTAGCCACATGGCTGGAAAAACTGGCAGCCTGATGAGATGTTGAGTGACTTGGGATTAATAAAAGTAGAAAGTATTTAGCAGTTTATAGTATTAGGGCTTTTGTACAGTTATATGTGGAAAAAATCACTATATAGAGTTAGCTAGACCTTAAACCACAGACTGTAAAAAAAAGTCCAAATAATGTAACAGAGAGGAGAGACTTCAGCTGGGGCATTTCAAAGCTCAGCTGTCAAATACAGCAGCTTGTTTTCATAAGGTGCGTATCATCTACATTTTTTACTGTATTTCATTACAATGCTCGACTTTATTCTACACTGTTTGAGTACATAAGGAATGCCTGTTGGTTTTCTGAGATCAGGCAACTTCTGATTTTCACTTACTTTTTTGAGCCCAGCTGGTGCATCTATACTGTACACATTAATATTCATTAAGGGAGCAGGGATAAATCTTCCTTTTGCTTTTTTCTGTCTTTAAAGTAAGCCATTGCTATTTCCATTTTTATTTCTGCACTTGATAGTGTTACAGATCTTCTTGATCTTATCTAACAGAGCACACAGCCCTATATGCCAGGTAAGGTGTTTGACCAGAAATGCACTGTTACTTCTTCAGTGGCATTGTTTATCTCAGATTTGAAATGTGTTCTGCAGGTATTAAAAAGAAGCTTTTCAGACCTTTAGTAAGAGTGATGAATGCTATTGTCTGCTTTTCATAAATATAATCAGAGATATTCAAAGGATACTTCTTTAAGTGTCTCACTAACAAGCTTTAGTTGAAAGAAACATGAAGCAATGCAGGGAGAAAATTATTTGTAGGGCATGCAACAGTTGCAGAGGTGGAAGGAGGATAAACTACTGCTGAGTTTAAAAGAACCGCAGTAATAAAGAAGAGGAAATGTTTCTAAATAAAATTGTTTTTTTCATTATGAAAAGCCATATTTGTTTAAGCAAAAGGATTAATTTCACCCATAGCTATACCTGAATGCCACAGATGAGCAAACAGAAAGTGTTTCCTCCTCTTCAGAGACCAGTCTGCTGACTTTTAAGGTTTTGTATCCTGATGGTCCCTGTAAATTCCATGCAGTGCTGGAGTTAGAGAATGGGTTCCAATCTGTCCCTCACTTTCCCTGTAGAATCATGTTCAATTTTAAAGTTCAGTCAGTCATATTTCTTTAAGATCACTGAAGGCAATAGGGTAGCTACAAGGTTGCCAAGTACATACCTTAACCTACAGTCTTTCCTGTTGAGTGGTAATGATAGGAGACCTGAACTCATCTCTCAGATCCCTAACTTGGGTTGGTAGCAAGTTGGAATGAAGAATGTCTTTAGGGTTGGAAGTAGATATTTATCAGGTTGGAAAATCATCCAATGAGACATAATAAGCAGGAAACACCATGGTAGAGTTTTGAAGTGGAATGTATTTTTTTAAGAGAAAGGTGAAGCTGAGGAAAGAGCAGAAGTGAAGTGTTTTTCCAGTTAACTCCATGTTATGCGTCCACACCTATGAAGACAGAGCACATACAGCTGTCATCTTCTCTCAAAGCTTCATGCTCCTGTGCTGAATTCTGCTCTTTGTAGTTGTATGTTTGAATTGCCACTCGCTTCCCTTTCTCAGTATTTTTCAGCTGAGGTTACCACTACTAAATTACCAGACAATGAAATAAGAAATAATAAGGAATTGTGATGGAGCTATAAGGCAGCAGTAGCAACTTATAATTTGGCTTCTGGCATGCTTCCACTTTGATGAATAATTCAATGCCTCGGAAGGTTGGGAAAATAAGCCACTTTGCATTAAACACTTAAATTTACCATGAAGGACTAGCAAGAATTGTTTAGGCACTGGAAAAAACAGGCAAATCTGCCAGTTCTTCAGTAAAATGTTGGTCCGTGTGCCTGTTCTCATTTAATGTCCTTTGCAGAAGGCAAGCAACAGGCTCAAGTGTCTATAATGAGCCTTTTGAACGTGAAACATTTCTTCTAACTTCAAAACAGTGCTGTTCATAAATACCCTAATAAGGCAGTAAATCACAGGGCAATAAGGTTAAAATTTGAACACCTTTTTGTTTCATTCACAAAGTTCAAAGCTGCAAGTTTGCCAATAGCAGAATTGCTCAAATAAAGTGTTTGTTCTATTAACATAATGTTTCCAGCTCTGTCTCTTTTTTGGTTGTGCTTAAGACCATCAATTAGACTAAGAATATGAATAGAAATAATGAATTCATCAGAAAAATAATTCTGCATGAGAAAATTTTGTGGCTCATACAGATAAAGGAAATTAGAGTCTATGAGAAAGTAATAGACTTTCCTATTAAAATCTAACCATACAATGTCTTACTTCATAGCAGAGGAAAGCCTAATATGATAAGATTTTTTTAGCTTCTTTTAATTAACTTTCCATCCTATTAGACTTGATCTGCAGTTAACTTTCATTTCACAGGTATTCATGATTTTTATGCTCCTGAGAATTACTAAACCATGAAGCTCAGACATGGTTAATAGCTATGCAGTCACTTTTCAGTTGATTTTCTAACAATGACCCTGAAATTTAAATGTAAATACTTCAATTCCTTACTGTAATACAGTAAGGAATAATATGAAAAACATATTTAAATATATGACTATATATCATTTTAAATAATGATTCCACAGCAATCTGACCTGCCCTGGTCTATGAATATTAACTGTTCATTTAAAAAAAATAAATACACACCACACACCCAGATAACCCCCATCCCCCTTCTCCATTTTGAAAGGTAGTGCTTCAGCTTCTCTAACAAAGAAAACAAACTTTTGGGATAGTGAGATATACATTATCTTATCGTAGTTTGAGAAAGATTAAGGATTAGGGAGAAAGTTTAAATACTTTAAGCTTTAAGTTTTACTTCCAGCTTACAAATGAAATAAGCAGAATTAATCAATAGCAAAAAGCAGTCATCCTGAAATTTTGTTTTAAAAGTCTGTACGGACCTGAAGAATTCTGCTGAGGAGATCCTCAACTTTATTCGTGGACATATTGGCTTTACTTGTGATTCTGAAATAGATACAATTATCATAGTATAGAATCACAGAATCGTTTGGGTTAGAGTGAGTGCAAATACCTAGTCCCAACCTCTTCACCATGGGCAGCCACGCTTTCCACTAAACCAGGTTGCTCGGGGCTCCATCCAACTTGAACATTTCCAGGGTTGGGGCTTCTTTGAGCAACCTATTCCAGTGCCTCGCCACCATCACAATAATGAACTTCTTCCTAATATCTAATTTAAATATGCATTGTTTCATTTTGAAGCTGCTGTCCTATCACTACATACCTTTATAAAAAGTCCCTCTCCAGCTTTCTTGTAGGCCCCCTTTAGGTACTGGAAAAAGGTGCTGTAAGGTGTCCCTGGACCCTTCTCTTCTCCAGGCTGAACAGCCCCAGCTCTTTCAGCCTGTCTCCAAGCTCCAGCCCTCAGCTCCATGGCCATGACCTCTGGACTTGCTTCAACACGTCCTTCTTATGTTGGGGGCCCCAGATACTAATATCATTAATACTAAAGTAAGTTAACTTTTGGAATGAGATCTGTTTCTCTTCTAATCCAATATTCTATGAAAACAGAGCAAATACCCTATGCAGCCACTTTCTTGCTGTAATGCAACCTCTGATAAACAGCTTAAAGCGTTGGCTTCTGAATCGCAGTAGAATTTATTCCAGTCATTCATGATGTTGAAAAATAGGATTCAAACTTGCCTGCAGCAGCCTTCCATTGCTGTAATCCTGAACTTTCAAAAGAAAATTTGCAAAAACAGCACCCTCTCTTTATGCTTTTGCACTTCATGTCTAGTATTAAACTTCCCTGCAAAAACAAACAAACAAGAAGTCCTGCCAAAAATCCATTCCCAAATGCCTGAGTCACAGCACCATCCCCTCTTGTCTTTTCTAAATGATAGACAGAACTAGCTCACATGTTGAAAGCTCCTATAGAAAGGATTCCCCCTGCAGTGCTTCAGAGCTAGATAGCTCATATGTTAGTTAGCTCTATTGTGTGTCTGATGCAGTTACAAGTGCTGCCTAGTAGGAGAATTGACGTCAAACTATGGATTAATAAGCATTTGCCATTCTGTCTCTGTTACACCTCTGCTTGACATCTCAAGGGGATTCTAGTGCTTTTAAATATCATTAAAATCAAAAGGAAAGAGCATCTCACTTTGTCTGGTGTGAGAGAACAACACCTAACATACTGCTCAAAAGCTTGGCACTCTCATTTTTCCTTTCTGGAGGAAGAATTGGGGTTCTATTTATTTATGTTTACAGATTATCAGGGTTTCTACCTAGGGTTTTCTACCACTTCCCAGTGGTAATTTTGTAGAATCTGTCAGCAGGCTACTTGGTAGTAAACTTCTCATCAGTAACAGACTGTTATGTAGCATTTTTCCTTTACAGGTTGCTGGGGATTAAAGCCTTAGTGTATGCAACATCAGCTCATTTTACTGAAGGAGAACTTGCTCTTGCCTTTTAGGATGGCTGTGGGGCAGTTCTTGTATTAATTCTGAGGACTATTTTGCCTTGGTTTTGTCTGAAGAGGAGATTGAAGTCCCATAGTCCTAGGACACAGTTCTGGACTTCCAAAGGCTTCTTGTAACATGAGGAAAATAACATTATCAGCAGGGCTGTACTACTTCCATCATTTGGAAAAGGAGCTTATTAATCCCTGATTTTGTGCAGTCTTTTAACATGTACTTGAACAGGTCATTTCAATTCTTAACTCTTACACCCCAATTACTCTGGGAGGAACCTTAAAATTGCTCAAACTTAGTAGAATAAAGAATCCCTATCATACACTGTGATTACTAAAATAAAAACGTTTAGTTATGAAGGCACAGGTAAATTAATCTTGTTCAAAGCCTACTGGAAAAAGCCTCTTCCCAACCATCACACTGTAAATTCTATTCACTCTACATTTTATAAAGAACTGATGTTCACAATGCTGAAAAGACATGGTTAGTTATTTCTTCTCAATAATTGCACTATTTAGCTTGAGATAATTACCAAGGAAATTGCGTATTGTTATTAGTTGGAATTCATCACCATATTTGTATAGTCCAGCTTACATGTTATCACCCCTGCTCTTTTCTAGAGCTTGTCCAACACTTTCCTTGGTACTGTGTGTACACTGTTAAAGGTCTATGGTTGTACTGATTCCCACGTATCCTTGAGATGTACACCTTATGGTGTAGCTGCATCAGTGGAGACTTCTAAAGTGGAATGCTTTAGGTCTTGAATGTCTTCCAGAGACATAAGTAATGCCTGGGATGTTCCTGGATTATTTAGCCATCGAAGAAGTGGACAACACTTTTCTTTGTGTGGTTTTCCTTTGCTTTATTTTGTTTACAACTCCAAGATAAAAAGTACAATATCTATCTCTGGACAAAAGCTGCAAACTCAGGTTCTTCCCAGCACTGATTTGTGTCTGTAACAGGAACAGGAAATACTAAAAGAAGGGGGGTTATTGAGGGCAGAACTAGTATCACTACTTTTCCTTCAGAAAATAAGTTTAAGTTCATTGCAAGAGAAACCTTTTACCAGTGATTCTACTATGCTTTGGGTTCTCCTCTCACAAAGCAAGGGAGGAAGTTCCATCTGCTGAGTTACTTGCAGTTGGATTAGCTGCAGACTTTAAAAATGTAATGTGCTTATGCTGTTTTAGGGATTAATTTGATTACTTTGTAGGAACTTTCAACAGAAATGGCAAATGTAGCCTAGTATGCAAGTGATTAGAAATATTGCACTGAAAAAGGGTTCTGCCTGCTTCTGAAGTACACAACCTCCTTTCAGGTAGTTGTAGAGAGCAATAAGCTCTCACCTTAGCCTCCTTTTCTCCAGGCTTAACAATCTCAGCTGCCTCAGCCACTCCTTGTAGGACTTTCCAGACCCTTCAGCAGCTTTGTTGCTGTTCTCAGGACATGTCCCAGCACCTCAGTGTCTTTCTTGCAGTAAAGGGCCCAAAACTGAGCACAGAACTTAAGGTATGGCCTCACTAGCACAGGGAGACAACCTCTGCCCTGGTTCTGCTGACCACACTATTTCTGACACAGCCCAGGGTGCCATTTGCCTTCTTGCCCCCCTGGGCACACACTGGCTCATGTTCAGCAGCACTTGGCCTGGTTGAGCCTTGTACAGTTTATCTCAGCTCATTGATCCAACCTGTCCAACAGTGTATGACTTCTTAGGATGCTACTACTGAGAAGATATGCAGAAGTCGTGAAGTATTTGCTAGCATTTGCACAACCTGATGACATGTATTTTTACCTGTCTGCTTCATAGCTGTATACTGAAGAAAGGAGGAGACACTAATATAGCCTTGCTGCTCTATATTTGTAGATTAGCAGAAAATTATGTACATTTTAGTATTCCATAAATATGCAGAAAACTTTTGCTACATGTGTTTAGACCAAATACAACTATTTAAACCAATACATCTATTCCTGCTCCCACTCAAATTATTGGATGACACTCTGCTGCTGAGTTTGTCAGTATGAGAATCTGGGTTTTGGTTGCAAAATCCCTTCAGAAACACTTCTTTCCATTTAGCTGACTTCTAGGATTAAATAAGTTTGGCTTTACATTAAAAAAATAAAAAAGGCCTTAGCTGGGCTGACTACAAATATCAATCTTCAGTCTTTCAAAAAACACCACAGCAGATCTTTCTCCCTGGAGAAAGAGACAGTTTAGAGATGCATGGGCAGAATGCTTTCAGGCCAGTGATATTGGCTGGGCCGCTTAGCACTCGAAGCATCAAATACTCTTTGATTTGAAGGACTGTGAAAAGATAATAAGCTTATGGCAAGCACCTGAAAAATTCTTTACTGCTGTGGCAGTTTAGCCCTATGATTTCCTTAGCTCTCAGAGCTATAAATGTGCTTTCATTTTGGATAGTTTTTTAGCTCATTGCTATAAAGAAGCCCCACTAATTAACTCTTACACGCAAACCCAAACAGAACAGCGTGTGGGACTTTGCCAGTCATTCTCATATAGGTATTCTTACTTTGGATTGCTTTTCTATTTCTAAGCTTCAGATGTGCCCATGGGCTTAGAATGAGAAAGCTTTTTACCAGTACAAACAGCTGGTGCAAGGGAAGTGATATAACTAATTTATATTCTTAGGCTCTTCCTATCTCTGTTTTGTAGTGGACCAGCTAATTCAATACACTTGTCTTGCAGTTTAAATTAGTGCAGATAGCTGATGGGAATAACAGGAACAGATTTTTATTCTGAGTTGGGTGTAGGGAACAGGTTTTGCTTTGAAATTTAGTATTTAATCCTATTAATCTATAAGCTATTTGTTACTTGTGGTATGCTAAGCATTTGTTTGGCTGGATGTCTGAAAAACACTATGAAAGGTTAAAAGCATGCAAGAATGAGCAGGTTGTTTTGGGAGCTAGTACAAGCAGGAAGAACCAGAGTTGCATTGCACTGGACAGAACTCAAATAATGTGGGATACAGTGTGTTAGGGAAGAGAGAAACTGACAGCTTTAATGGAGAACAAGGACATGAAGTTGTGTAAGGGGAGGTTTAAGCTGGATATTAGAAGGAGATTCTTCACCCAGAGGGTGGTTGGGCACTAGAAAAGGCTCCCCAGGGAAGTGGTCACAGCACCAAGCCTGGCAGAGTTCAAGTGTTGATGCAATACTCTCAGGTGCATGGTGGGACTCATCTTGGGGATGGTGCTGTGCAGGGCCATGAGTTGGACTTTGATAGTCTTAGTGGGCCCCTTTCAACTCAGCACATTCTATGATTCTGTAAATCTGTGATTCTGTGACTAGAGTGGTAAAAGACATGGAAATTCCAGAGGTTAATTCCAGAGCATGAACCTGGGTACAGCAGTGCAGCCCTAGATCCTAATTTACCATCCATCTTTCAAATTGGTTTTTAACACACACACACACACACACACACACACACACACAGAGAGAGAGAGAGACAAATGTGCATTACCTTCACTTTTTTCATTTCCCTTCAAAATGCAACTTGAAAAAAAAATTGTATAATAAAACTTTATCATTGAAGTCACTGAACAAGGAGCTTTTTGTATAATTGCTTCTCTGTTGATATATGGATTTTTTCATTTGAAAACACTGGCTATCAGCTCAATCCTTCAAGCAAGAAACTTGTAAGCTTTGATAATACAGATGTTTATACTACCAGTCCTTTGATCTACTTTAAGTTTTTGAAAATTAAAAAAAAAAAAAGCTGTACTACTCGTGCTTTTTAGTCTTTGTTTTTCTGAGGAATAATTTGCTAAGTGTTCAGCAATAAAATGGCATCTTGTAGCTTCATGTGGAAGCATTTAGGATCCAATTTTCAAATTAGGACATCTAATTTTGACTATTAACAGCCAGAATTTTTTTTAAATACTGAAGAAGGTTTTCCCAGCCTCAACAGAAATTGCTAGTCCCAGATTTTCTGAAGAACTCTACTTCTATTCAAGCACCTCTGTATTGACCAAATAAAAAATGGCTTAGCACCCTTCAAATCCTCTTGTAAAGCTAACATCAAGATTTCCTTTACAAAATCTTGTCATCTCTTTAAGTGTCTCTGGCTCCAGTTATGGTTCTCTCTTTTGATCTTTCAGGCAGTAAAAGGCTTTTCCAGACCCTCACGCAATGAGTTAGAAGTTTATCGTCAAATAGGGCATAAGTATTTTCTGGAGAGGCCTGACATAGACTGCACAGTTGGCAACCAGATTCATGCCTTACAGTCTGTTTTGCATCAAAGAGAAGGCACTCAATTCTAATGTGCTGAAGGGGGATATTTCACTGCTCTGAAAATCCAGCTGCAAGTCATGACAAATACTGATTAAAATTCAAAGCTTAAATGCCTCTTTGTGAAACTCCCTAAATACAATTAAACCAGAGGCTCGGAACCCTGGTGGGGAGTGATGTCCAGGGACACTAGCCTTGTAACCTTGCCAAACAAAAATCTCCACTGAGGTCTGAAAGGGCCTCGCTTCTGTATTTTTTTTTTCATATTCCTAATCAATTTTTTCTGATCCACAAATGAATCTCCAAATTTTCCTGTGTAGACCAACATTTTGCTTCCTGTAACCTGCATGTTTTGTCCCTGGGATTACCCTGACCAGGTTTCCTCTTCTGTGGTTTGACCTCTTCCCTTCCTAACATGTTTACCTAAGGGATGCAGGAGATAGGTCCAGTGTAGCCTCCCAGAACAGGCATGGTACATTCCAGCTACAGCTGCACTGTGCTGTTAGTCAGTGCAACCTCATCACTTCTGAAGTAGAGCTCTTATATAACTCCTCTCAGAACTGGACACTTTTCAGTAATACATCTAAAACCAACCCAGGCTATTTAATTTTTGTGGGCTTTATACTTATTTAATATTCCCCAGAACTAGCACTGAACTGTCAGTGGCTTTAGAGGTGCTATTGCTCCTCATGTTAATAAGTACCAGAATATCCTACCTGTTTGTAATCGTACCTACACAGAAGTACCCCTGGCCACATCCACAGGGAGGCTATCCCCATTATTCCCAGAAATTCAATCTCAAGACAGCTCCCACTTCAACTGATTGGTGGTAGCATGACCTTATGATGGCTTAGGGAATGATTTTGCTGACATTCCTGATGGAAAGCTAAGGTGTACACAGTGCTTACAGCCAGATTTTCCCACCTGCTGGAGAGATTTCTCTTAGGCAGGGTCCAGAGCTTTATATGTAATTTTGTTGTCTTTTAAAACACCAAACAAAACAGTTTGTTTGCCTGAGGTCCTGAGTTCCTTTTTGGAAGGACTCTGATATCTAGGGGGATGGTCTTTATACAAGAAAAATGCAGACATCATATGTGTCATTAAGGAATTCAGAAGAAGCTGAGGACCCCTCTAGGACATATAGTATCTGGAATACTGTTTTAGGAAAGAACCAATTAGTAATAGCTCCTTGAACTTTTAATACTTTTGTAGCATAGGAGAAAGTAGTCTCTGTCTTAATGCTAGCAGTGGCAGCATTTTCTGCCACTAGGAAGAAATATATGCCACTGATTTCAGGTGTGCCTTGGAGAGTTAAGAGTCAGAAGAAGGGATCGATTTTGGTGTTTTGAGTGGATTCAAGTAGGTCACAGGGTGAAAAGTATATCCTAGCATAGCTTATAATTTCTCCTTACCCTTTTCCCCTTCTGACCTCCCCCAGAAATGCAGAGATCTTGCTGGAATGTGCTTTGCCCTTTCTGGAGAGGCATGGATCATACACCCCTTGTCTGCCCCTTCCCTTCTGCCTGCCCACCCCCGAAATCCTTGCTTGCTCTTCTGTTTTTCTACTTTCCCTAAATGCAACTTACTTTAAGCATGCATTATTATTAACATCCTACAGTAAAATTAAGCTATTATATAACCCATTTGTCGATCTCAGCCAATTTCTTCTATCTTTTTCTATGTCTATTTATGACGTACATCCAGACTGCACGTCTTTTTTTTTTTCCTTTCCATGTTTATTTTAAAAATAAGTGATAAAAAAAAAGATGTATTAAAAAAAAAAGCAACACTCAAGGGTGGTGGGGGTTTTGGCCGACAATTGAAAACATATTTGAATGGGAGGGGGATGGAAGGAAAGAGAATCCAATTATTTTTTAAAAAGTTCAAATTATGAAAGTGTCCCTAGACTGCTTTGTCTGTTCCTTTCAATGTGTGCATCTGGTTTGTCCATCTTTGAAAGTGTGTGGAATAATTTTTTTCTTTAAAAATAAAATTTCAAAATCCAGCAATTGTCCTTATCTCCCTTCTTCCTGGGAACAAAGAGAACTCTCATTTTTTGCTTTTTTTTTTAGTATATCTCTACATAGTTCTATTTTGATGTATTTCTTTTCAATGGTTGAATTTCTATCTTAGATTTGATTTGTTCCAATCTAATAATGAAAAAAAAACAAACAAAACAAAAGAGTTATGAATTGTTTTCTGCAATTTTTTCCCTCTATTTCTGTCTTTAAATAAGGAACTACTTCACTGGCAGAATCCTACAGCTGTATTTTTGAGATTCTCCAGGGAATCTGTATATAAAAGCAGTCTAATTTGACACTGGAGATGGGGTGTGCAAACACAGTCTTTACATTTGAAACAGTACATTTGATGTACTCAAGAAATGATTGCCTCCAATTACTAAGAATACGATGTCAATTCGATGGACTTCAGAAAAGATGATTCTTAGAACGAGAAGGCTGTGGGTAGCTACAGATGAAGTTGTTCTAATTCCAATGCATAAAACTAGTTTCCTTGTTTTTTTTGTTTTACTCTCTGGTTATTATTATTATTACTATTATTACTATTATTATTAGTTTGTGTATTTTTACTGCTATTTTAGTAGGGAAAAGTCTTAACTGTTTTTATAATTTGAGAACCTTTAATGAAAATGTAAATATTAATACTATAATTATTAATTTTTTTGTAACTTGCATGTTGAAGAAGTTGCAGCTTAGGGTTTGTGAGATTGTCAATGTTAGAGTTCTGTTCTTTCTTTTTGTTGATGGGCATGAATATGCTCATTTGTTTTTGTATATTGCCCATCCCTTCCTTACAGCCAGAAGCTCTAATGCTGCTAGATCACTCCGTACCGCCCTTACATGGACATGGCAACTGACTTACACATTCACTCCCATCATCTTCATCTCCTGTGTAGTACACTCATAGATTTTTACACTCCCACTCCATCCACCCTAAGCATTTTTTCTTCCTATAAGTTCCCCTTCACCACCCCTTTCTTTAGCATTGTTAAAATTTTATGTGCAGTCATCCATTCCTTAAAACACACACACACAAAAATTATAGAAAAAAAGAAAATGTTTAAAAAAATATATATCAAATTGACCAAAAAGGCAAAAAAGCAACCAACTTTGCTTTTCAAAAAAAAAAAAATTATATGTGTAGATATGCAAACAAGCAAAAGTAAATTCAATAAATTGTACAGGATTTTTCAACTGCAATATGCTAACAACTTTACATAAGATAAAAAAAAATACAACCAAAAACAGCAGAAAAAAAAACAAGTTCAAATTTGTTAAGGTGCAAGATTTTTTTCTTTTCATGTTATGTGGTGTGGATGTATGTGTTGTTGCCTCCCTGTATCGCCCTTTGTTGTAAAACAAAATATATTTAAAAAGAAATAATAAACATTTTGCTAAAAAAGTTTTTAAGAAACAACAGCAAAAAAAAGCAAGTTACAAGAATGTGGCAATGCTACTTGTCCAAGAGCATTCTTACACAACTTTCTTTTGTAAATTTTTCCTTTCATGCCAAAAAACATGCGGGCAATTTGTTGATGTAAGTTGACTGTTATGAAATCAATGTGGTATGCTTTCTAAATATTTTTATGTATTTTTGGTTACCTTTTTTTAAAGGAAATAATGTTTTTGATTTTCATTTTTTTTTCAGTTCTCATAGGTTTTGATCTTTCTTTTGCTGATAAAGTGAATTACTTGTTCTGTTTTTCCTTTCTCTGACCTTGTTGCTGTGGCATTTTTATTTTCTAGTGTATTGTTTTGCTTTAGGAAAATACATATAAGTTTATTTCTTTTTTTAACCAGTTTGTATTTGCTTTTATGTTATGTGCTCTTTGTATATTGTCGATTGCCATATTGTATTATGCATAGGACGGGGTGAAGGAGTCTGAGGCAGTTTGGTTCTGTTCTTTCTCAGTCCCCCCTATAAGCTTTCTTTCCCTTTCCCCACACAAATCACCAGTAATGTTACTTCTTTTCATGCTACTTAAATTGTAATTAACCTGGTGATGTAGCCTTCATGTCAAGTCAAAATTTATGGGACTTCTGTAGCATTTTGGTAGTTCTCCAGGTTTTCCTACTGCAGCTCTACACCATTACTACTTTATTCCCATGAAACTATTTTATTCTATTGAATTTTTTCATTGCTGATTATGTGCCTGATGTCCAGTCCAAATGATACTCTCAAGTGTACTCTTACCAGGTTAGTGCACCCACCATATTACCATTAGTATCAGACTTGATAGCATCATCCAGAAATTATGCAGACAGATCCTGAACCTCTAACATTTCCTTACCACAAAAGAGGTTTGCATTAGTTTCTTCAAAAAGCAGTGACTAAAAGTAAGAGAAAGCTGTACTTCTTTATAAGTACATATGTTTTCACCATTTCTGCATAGTAATGCTGTGCTCAGCAGTTATATTAGGTTCAACCCTGGGACAACTGACACTGAAAACACAACAAATAATTTTACTGAATAGGAAGCTGTCACCAGGTAATCATAAAAGTTTAAAATAATGGTGGGAGATAGAAGAGGGCACACCTCAATTGGTTCAGAGAAGCTCAGTGTCTGGGCACCAAAATACTTGGTTTTGCTTTAGAATTTTGCTTCTAGACATGATGTCAGGACCTCTCTGGAAGGTTCTGTTTCATTAAAACTCCACAAAGGTGACCAATAATTGACATCAGTAACAAACAGCCCAACATTAACTTGTTGGGCTCCCAAACTCCGTACCTTCCTGTTGCTCATGAGCCATCTGGTGGGAAACACTGCATTTACTGATGTCTTTTAATATAGTAGGAGGGAGGGGCTTAGGAAATTCTTTTCAAGCAACTCCACCAGAAATCCAGGTTTATCAAATGACTTTGAGGACTATATAGTCTCTGAAATGAAAAGGAGATATCTGAGATAAAGAGTTGCAGTATTCCGTTGTGGAAATCTTGTTTTTCTCTCTACTACTCTCTGTCAATTGCAATTAATTCAGACTGTAAGAGTAGAAAATATTGAGGATGTTCATATACTAGGTTTTGTGTTAGCATCATCATTCCTTTGCATCAGAGACTATATCCTGAATAATTTCCTCTTTTTATCCTCAGAGGACTCAAAGCAGAATTAACTAAATACCATTAGACTGAAATTTATGAACTCAGTCTTTTAATAAGAAATTATTATGTTGATAAAGCGGGGGGAAAGGTAAGGAATTATTTCTCTGGCAAGTATTTCAGATTAAAAATGGAGTCAGACTTCAGAGGAACATCATAGAATAGAATGAAAATTGCAAACTTTGTATGCAGAATTTCAAGTACCTGCAGGAATGGATGAATTGTGCAGCCTTTATGGATGACATTTTAAAGCTCTGCAGTTGCAGCTGGAAAAGAGAGACTATAAGGTGTGTTCCTTATCATCATCAGCCGAAGATGAATCTTTCAGGCTTCCTTTTTGTGTGCCTTTTGTCCTGTATCAGTTTGATGCCTGAAACTCCACTGAAGTAGTTGTGGTTCTAAAGATGAAAACCAGCAGCTGCTACAGTTTTTCATGTTGTTTTATTTATCGAATTTTTGGTGCCCTCTGCGTTCCTGGTTTGCCCACACTATCCTCACAGTTCATAAGGCTTCTATTAAATTTTAAACACTCTGTCTTTTCCAGTGGCAGAGGACTCTGACTAGAGCTCAGCTCCAGAGGTATGAATTATATATCTATAAATATTCTCATAAAGCAAAAAGCAGGGCCACTCCAAGGCTTAAGTAGACCTTTTATATCCCCAGTGCTCTTGGTAGTTTAAAGAAAAGCACGACTCTATGAAAGTAGTATATGTGTTAGATTAAAAGGCTAATTTTTAATTAATATATACACACTTTCTGGAATGAGAAGGCCAAGCAAACCACTCGGCTGTTTGGTATAAGATTTCCCAGCTCACAGACTTCAGTTCTCTCAGAGCTCCTTCCAGTTTGGTGCTAAGTTTTTTGGGATTGGGTTTTTTTTTCATCTACACTGTGGATGAGTTTTGCATCTATGTCACTGCAGAGGAAACAATTTTATCTGTTTCTCTTTTGTTTAGTTCTTTGGCATTGTGTTGTCAAGAGGAGCTTTTTAAAACACATATTTCTATTCAAGAAACATCTATTTCCTCCTTAGGGGAGAAAGGACAGAGTAGGTGAAAAATAAATCTGGAAAATCCTTGTGAAATCTTTGGATTGCTCAAGTAACCCTGAACTCAAAGCATACCAGTGAACACTTTTAACAGGTGCTTAACAGCCAACAGAAGAAAAGGGGGCAAAGAAACCTATAACTACCAGGAAACAGCCTGAATCATTCACAAGAAGAATTTAAGTCTTACAAGAATATTTGTTTGAAAGCCATGGCCCAAATTGCAACAAGGGTTGCAGCCTTGCTCTTTTTTTTTTTTTTTTTTTTAATAGCACAGAACAATTTGGAAATTGAACCTGTAAGTTTTATTCAAGGCTGCAAAGCATTAATTTTGCAATTGAAAAATGGGTAGACATGGTGAGGAGAAAAGAAAATATGACAAACATAAAAGCTCTCTCAAACGTATTTCCCTTCGAAATTGTCATGTAAGGTTTTTCACGGGCTCCTCTAGCTCTTTCTAGAGGCCTACATCTATAAAACATTTGCCTTCTACAGGAAACCATTTAGGATCCAAGTCCTGCATAAGATATTCTTGACAACCAAGTGACTGTTTAGTTTTTAAAATCTTTCAGTGTTCACCTTTAAACTGACGCGGGGCCTGGGCAAGAGGCGCCT
The DNA here is from genome assembly GCF_024509145.1 of Vidua macroura. Classification (NCBI taxonomy): domain Eukaryota; kingdom Metazoa; phylum Chordata; class Aves; order Passeriformes; family Viduidae; genus Vidua; species Vidua macroura. The sequence continues at coordinate 20,620,608 of NC_071576.1, read as the reverse complement.
CTATTCCACGATCAGAGGACCACTGGCTCCAGGCAGCTTCGTGCACCCTCAGCCATTTTTCTGTGAAAGATGATTCCCCCTAGACACACACTCACAATCTGCTGGTCACCAGACTCCCTCTCATGTCTCTTACCTGTAGAAATGTAGAACCACTTATAGAGTTGCTTGCAGGTATGATATGAAAGTTTGCACTTGCTCTATAGATATTGGTGATCATATTTCTCACACTTTCCTGGGAACTTTTCAGGATTTACATTCCCTGTTATCATTAAATAACACATTTCTCTTAGGCTGAGTGGCATTTTTATCATGCCATTTTTAAGGATGTTTTTATTCCCCTATAAATCACATACCCCAAGAAGTATTTGTTGTGATTGCATCCTGTTAGACCTACAGCTTCAAGTTTGCTGTGAGTTTTGCATAGATGCCTAAACATGCAATAAAAGAGAAGCCAGATTTGATACCTAGAGTGCTTTTTCTGATTTACTGTCACACAGCCTTTTTTGGCCTCAGTTTCTTCTATTACAGAGAATTAAAAAATTAAAAATCAAAACATTATTACCATCTTTGCATCTACCTGGTACCCCACAAAGGTAAATGCAACAAATTAACTCCTTGAGGGAGATGTGACTCCTAAGGAAGGACCTTAAACAGTCTCTATTTCTTGAGTATGCAAGTAACCATAGTGTGGATCATTGGACAATTTGGAATAAAAACTAGTGATAAGATTAAATAATTGCATCAAAATTAATCCAGTGCTCCTGGTATAAAAGTAATTTCTCTCCTCACATACATTGAGAGATTAAAGCTTTGTAAAACTTAGTCCTGATTCTGTCTTATTGCCTTCCATCCAACAGACTTGCTGGTGTTGAAAAGCTCCATTATTTTCTCCATCACTTATGTAAAACCCCACTTATCATAGCAAGTCTATCAACTTTACTTAATATTTCAAGAGGGCTGTGATCATTTTTATAGTTCCAGTAGTCTTGATCATTATCTCAAGTCCTCAATAGCAACAAAAACTATATAACTATGACCTGGTTTTAAATGCAAGGGTTACTGGGGCAAAAGGTAAATACATATTAAATGTAAGAAATGTCTGATTCCTTCCAGAAAATTAATCATTAAGAGAACCAAGATAACTTATTTTTGGACAAAAGCTACCCAAAATATTGCTCCAATGGGTGGCAGATCAACTACATACTGATGCTGTAGGCCAGTATAATAGCTTTTAAGAACAAAGGCACTTCAAGGCTCCAGATGAGCAATTAAAAGCTGACAAACTTTTTTTTTTTTTCCAATTGAGTGCCATAGATGATGAATGAAAATCACAGATGAGTATTGCAATTGAACAGTAAAACAGTGATTTTAAAAAACTGTTTAAAGGAACACTATCTATCCCTGACTTTCTGAAACTTAAATTCCAGACTCATGCAATTTGTTGCAATCCTCACTTAAATTCTGTTATTTTTATTCATTTTTTTACCAGGCTCACAGATGATCTTTCCCCCCAAGGCATATTCCAAGTTCATCCTGAGACCACCTGTTTGCATAGATTATAGATGCTCTACTCAAGCCATGGATAGGCCTTCTGGACATTATAAATCATATTATATGCTCTAGTTTCTACATTGCTCAGAAAACAGCCCAGATGCGTGAGCACAAAATGCAGTGTAGCCATTTGGCAGACTACACTGTGGGCTTTTTTACATAATTTTTTTGAAAGCGTGTAGTTTGGAGACATTGATACTTATTTCCTCAGTCTCTCTGCAGTAACAAAAGAGATATATGAACATACTGAGGAAGCTCAGAAAACTAAACAACATGTTCAAATTGTTCCTTTGTATGTTAACTTAAAACTAGCTTTGCGTGAAAGTATGCAAAGTACCACATTTCTTATTTTGGCATAATTTCTACCCTGGTACCTCTGAGAGAATTCCGACTGTTTCAATTGATTAAACTGTGTCACTACTTAGTTTCCCATTAAGGAAAAGAATAAGCCATATTGCTATTTCAGCTATCCAGATTTAATCAAACTGTTAAGTATCTTTTTCAGTATATTTCTGTCTCCCATGTGTAATTTGTTCAAATATATTGCTCTCCAAATACATTTAGAAGGTATTTTGATTTTAGACAATATTCCTTATAGACATTCCATGGACATTACTGGCAGAATTCAATGGGAAACAAGTGCATGTAATATATAGGGTAGATTTGAGAGAGTAGAACTTTTGACTCTGATGAATTCAGCATTGTAGCTATGCCAAACTGTTCATTAGCAGTTACTAATACATAACTAAAACCCAGAATTATTTATTTAGAAACTACAATTCCTTTTGTACATCCTCCTTAAGCAATGGTGAGTAATTTCCTATGCATTAGGAATGCTTCCTACTGAGTTGCACTCCTTTGAACAGATCTAGGTGATTTTCATTATGTCAGCTGAACAATTCAATTTATATTTTAAGCTGCTTACTTAAATGGCTAGGCAAAGAAAAATTACCCAAAGGAAAATTTATACACAAACTTTCAAAACCAATATAGTTCACTCTAAAAAAAAATTGTTGATGACCTGTATGTCAACAGAAGACTGTATAACCAGAGGTAGAGGAATTATATAAATTAATAAGATTCCATGCCTTTTTTTTTTTTTATTCCACAATATAAGTGGAGTACGAACTACCACAGACTCAAAAGTAGAGGTGCAGTCACATTATAATATAGAGACAACACAAGACTATTACTCTAAAAGTAGCAATATTGCTGCTCAGAATCCAAATCATAGAAATGATACACTGATTTTCTTGTTTCATTTGCATCTTATATTGTTGTAAGGTACAAATGTTACATCTATAGCTTTATTATTCTGCTTGAAGAGGAGACCATAAGTCCACCTTATTTTCAGCCCTCTGTAGGCAGGTAACCATCATGTTAGAAACCAGCAGAACTGATTGCAACTCTCTGCCTGTCAAGAAGTTACAGTAGGTGTGAAGACAACTTCTGCAGTACAATCCTGTGCTCAAGTGTTAACTTGGTTCATCAAAGTCCTTATTCGGTTATTTTGTCAATCACAATAAAATCTATCTTAATTTTTAATCAAATTATAGTAAATGAATATCAAGAAGAATGGAAGATGAAGATAGCATGGCACTAGTAGCCCCAAAAGATGCAAGGAAAGGGACATTCTTAGTGTCAAACAGAATGCTAAAGATTAAAAAGAGATGAACATTGAGTGTACCTTCATGGACCCAGTAAGTAATTGGTTCTTATTCCATCCCTCACTTTCATGAACCTTCCCACAATTTAAAAGCCAGACAATGATCAGGAAGAAATGGATGAATGGAAAATCCCATAGGGAAAGGACTTATATACTGCTGCAGAGGGTGAGCATATTAGAATGGCAGAGAAGAAATACCACTGTTATTTTAAATTAAAATAATCAGAAGAGGAAAAACTGGCAAGATGAGTGGTGGAAAATATATCTAGGAGAACATTGGTCTATGGCAGTCTAAAGTAATTAATTTAAACAGTATTCTAACCAAATGCTTGAAAAAGATCACTACCAAAAATTGATGACCACAGAGTCACTTGAGAGTATCTTCAAAAATCAAAAAATTTGGGTCTGTAAAAATTCAGGGTATTTCACTGTACATACCTAGCATAGGTAGGAAATGGAACATGCACCTTACCAATGTCCAAGCAGGGTGGGAGGGAACACTGAAAAGCAGCCCCAGGAAAGTATGTTGGTAGTGTAGCTAGAGAGAGAAAGCTGACCCCTGACACCTTTTCATAAGGCCCAGATCCTCTCTCACCCTTAAATGAACTGAAAATGGTGCATTGTGTCATTAAAATGTACTAATCTTATTTTTTTTTCTCTTTTCCATCCCAGGAGGTGAATTAGTTATCCCTCTACTTGTAGAAGACCCTTTAGATATCCCTCCTATTGCTACTCGTGCACCTTTCATTACACTTCCCCCTACCTTTCGCCCCCTCCTCACCATTATTGAGACCACCAAAGATTCCCTGTCCATGACCTCTGAGGCGGGGTTACCTTGCTTGTCGGACCAAGGCAGCGATGGTTGTGATGATGATGGCTTGGTGATATCTGGGTATGGCTCAGGGGAAACCTTTGACTCTAACCTACCCCCTACTGATGATGAAGATTTTTACACCACCTTCTCCTTGGTAACAGATAAGAGTCTTTCCACTTCAATCTTCGAAGGTGGCTACAAAGCACACGCACCTAAGTGGGAATCCAAGGACTTTAGACCTAACAAAGTCTCCGAAACTGGTAGGACTACTACCACGTCTTTGTCCCCTGAGCTGATCCGCTCCACAGCTTCGTCCTCGACTGTGATGATTCCCAAATTGCCAGCCGGCAAAATGAATAACCGTGAGCTCAAACCCCAGCCTGACATAGTCTTGCTTCCGTTGCCCACTGCCTATGAGCTAGACAGCACAAAGCTGAAGAGCCCGCTAATCACTTCCCCCATGTTCCGTAATGTGCCCACAGCAAACCCCACGGAGCCGGGAATCAGACGGGTTCCGGGGGCCTCAGAGGTGGTCCGTGAGTCGAGCAGCACAACGGGGATGGTCGTCGGCATTGTGGCTGCTGCCGCCCTCTGCATCCTCATCCTCCTGTACGCCATGTACAAGTACAGGAACAGGGACGAGGGGTCCTATCAGGTGGACGAGACGCGGAACTACATCAGCAACTCAGCCCAGAGCAACGGCACGCTCGTGAAGGAGAAGCAGCAGAGCTCAAAGAGTGGCCACAAGAAGCAGAAAAACAAGGACAAAGAGTATTATGTGTAAAAAAGAATAATTATTTATATATAAATATAGAAATACTTAATGAGATTTAACTGAGATATCAGAACCATTGCAGCGAACGAGATGATTGGGAGATATCGTTTGTGGGAAAAAGTATTGGGAAAAAATTCAGCAGTGACTGTTAATGTCTAAGTCATCACTTGGAGTCAGCATCTTTGCCCTAATGTATTATAAAGCACACTTAGCGTTCTGGAGATGGCACGCACAGCTCTGCTCTGTTAGTGAACTCGGACATCTCCAAATCTCCTCCTCCGCTGAACTTTCTGCAAAGGTAGAAGACTTCATGGCTTACTTGTTTCATATCTCCAAGTGAGTCTTTAACAATGTTCGTGGTCCCTGACTGTATCAATAATTTTTCAGTTTACTTATTAAAAAAAAAAAAAAAAAAAAAGAAGGAAAAAGAAAAAATATAAACATTATTAAACAACAAAGAAATATTGAACAAACTGATCTGGCCGTGTCCAGCATACACATAATTTTTCGAGATTGGAGGAGGGGAATAAATGAGTTTGGAGATTGTTGGTTTTTCGGTTTGATTTTGTTTTGTTTCTTGGGTTGCTTTTTGTTTGGTTTCTTTGGTTACTTTGGGTGAGGGAGGGAAGAGTGGAGTGGAGTGATGTGGGGGGTGACCCAGGACATGAGAAGAAATCTCGGAAAAAATATCCATAATAAATAAAGAGAGACTATTACCGTATATGAACTCAAAAGCTACCCGTGGTGTTTACTCTGCATATCTGGTTGTATTGTCTCTACAATCCGTCATCTTGTAGTAAGTTGTTTGCTAACAACGCAGTTAAAGTGTCTGATGAGTGGTGCTGAGGAAAATTATCATGGAAAGCTGGTTCTCTTGGATCTGGCTCCAGTATTTGCAATTGAACTGAAGAGCAGATGGGTTTGGGTCTGTTCTGATCAGTCATTGGCTTTATTTGAGTATAGCACTCAGTATGCATTCGACAACCAAAGTATAGTTAACAGGATTCGGAGATTCAAAAAACAATGCTTAAAAGTTATTTACTGTCCTGAACTGAATATACTGTGCAAAAGTAAAGGAGCCTTCCTCTGGGATCTGGTTCTGTGACATTGCAATGCATGCAAAAAATAATAATAAATCAGTTTAATAAAGTGATCAGAAAGACACCACTGGAGTTCAACTTGTGACAAGACCAATGAACATCCAAAAAGCTAAACACTTGTAAAAGAATGCAAATTACATAGTTTTTTTGACATATAACTGTTTTTCATATGTAATATTTTAATTTTGTAGCTTGACATTTCAGATCATCTCTGTCTTTCCATTTGCCCTATTCTCCCTTTTCCTTCTCTTTTATATAAAAGAAAATAAATAAAGCTGCTGTGACACACAAAAAATAATAAAGAAAAATTAATTTAATAATTTAATATATATATATACACACAGATATATTTATCATGGTATGTCTGATGGGACGGCTGGAAAAGGAGTTCTGTTATGGTCTTAATGCGGAATGAGAATGTTCTTGAAGAACAGAGTAAAAAGAAACAGACAACAAAAGCAAACCTTAAAATGTGAAGGGAGCGTGTGTTTTAGCTTTGTCACAGTTACCTGTGTCAAAAAAAAAAACCTGAAATTTTGTTTACATATTTTACTACTATTTTTTTGCTAGTATAATTTCTATATGGATACCCTAATGGTGTATATACTGTTTTATGGTTAAATTGGGAATGTCTTATGTTTTATTTGACTTATTTAATTTGGTTGTTTGGTTTCTACATTTTCCCAGTTATTGTGAAAAGGATTATCTTACTGTACAGAACAATAGTGAGGTGGTTTGACGGCCATGCTTATCATGTGCAAAAAAGTAGATGAGGGAGAGACAGACAGAGTGGGAAACAACAGAAACCAAGACAGGTTGAGAACCCTGGGATATCAGAAATGAAAACTTTTGCTGTATGCGGATGAAAAATAATCAGCTGTTTAGGTTTAGAAATCTACTCTTGCTGGTGTTTAAAGTCGCATGAATATTTGACTTTGAAGAAGTTTCATCAGATACACACACGCACATGGGAACTTAAATTCAGAAAAACAGTCTTCTCAAACACTTAGAGAAGGCACTTTCATGTTAACAAATATTTTCAGTGCGTGTATGTGTGCGTGTGTGTGGTGCGTGTGTGCGTGTGTGAGGTTGAGCTTTTTTCTTTTTTATTTTTTATACTATAAAGAAAAAAAGACAGGTTTTAAAAAGGTACGAAAGCACGATTTTAGATGACTTAACTGGCCGAAACTATATAAAAATTGATTATATCTTGATGTCTGTAAAAGATTGCTGTTCTTGGAGTCTTGGAGTCTTGTGAAATGATTTTCTGCTTTCTTTCTTCCTTTCCTTTTTGCTTTCCTTTTTTAAGTTAAAGGAAAAAATATTTACACTTTCCTTTTTTGTGTAAGTTTCTATTGGACAGTTTTTGGGAACATGTGCATTTCTGTATGTGGGCTACTACCATATCCCTGTTGCTTTATGGACAACCTGGAGAATTTTTATTTGAGTTATCGTGATGTTATTGCTTTTATTTCCTTTCTTTTTCTTCTTCTTTTTGATTCTTTTTCTTTTCTTAGTTGCATTTTGTTTAAAGATATGCTTAGCAATAAAATGTTCTTCCCAAAGCCCTGGATCTTGCTGCGTTTTTATTTCCAAAAGACTTCAGGGAAATTACAGACCTTTAAAGGTGAAAATATTCTGTGATGTAAGTATCCCCCATCCCACAGGAGTGTCTAACCACCAAATTACAGAATCACATTCATGTTTGCATTCTTCTGTTAGTCCAATGAACCTTTTTTCTTTCCTTTGCAGGTATAGAAATTAAACTTGAGTCTGGAGTCTATCTCATACCACTTCCACCACATCAGTTGCACAGTTCTCTGTAATATGGGTTTCAGTTATCTCAGATAAAAGCATACCTAGGACATTGATTAGTATGCCCTTTCTTATGTGCTCCCTTTGAAGTGTGTAGCTCTTTCAATGATGTTTATGGGATTCTGGATTCATATTTGGCCAGGAGTCAATGGTAGATGGTCTGAGTGTTCACTTCTTTCCAGTTAACCCCAACTACGGTAGTGAATGTTCCTTGTCCTACTGGGCATTATAGTCTGATTCTGGCCATCATGCAAAATTACCAATGTCATTTAGCAGAACTTCACGCAGAACTTCTGTTCACAGTAGTAGTGTGGGGTTTTGACAGATTCAAGCTTCCCAAGCTATCTGATAAGTTTTTTACTTTTTACAGGCATCTGCAGGTCAGCCAAATGAGTATTTCACAGCCCTTTCATTTTCACCTGGGGATGACTACACCTTTTTTCCCCTAGGTGGAATCCATAGGTCTTTTGAGAAGTGTTTTCCACAGGTTTCATTTACAACCAAATTCAACTTAAGATAAAATGAAGGATAAAGTTCAGGTATTGCCTGTGATTTTCTACATTGTTTTTGCTCACATTTGCATAGGTGAGAATATGTATGTGTACATACATGTGAGGTTCTTTTACTGTTTTCTTTTGTGAATCATGTTCTGACAACTTACAGATTCCCACATGTATCAAACCCACAGGTACTGGTCTGATCTTCACTCATTTCCCTCCCAAAATCATTAAATTCCTGAGTGATGACTGGTACCTAATATTTTCAGTACTGGAGCAATCAGCTGGCATGTGGGAGATATAGATCTGAACCTAAATATCTCTTCTAATATTGCAGAAAAGTTCGTTATCACCAAGCAGTTGGTGTTCTGAAAATTTTTTTTTTCCTTGGTACTTCTCTCAAAACCTGTTTTACTTCATATCATTATGAAATATTATGTGAAGCAAGAAATTTCAACCTGACTTACCCTAACCCTCTGGCTATAGTCATGCTTTTTCTCATTTTTTCTGTCATCTAATGACCATTTTATTACTTAGGCTAAATGAAAATGTCAGAAAAGAGATTTCATTGCTGCCCAAAAGGCTTGGAATAATTGTATGTCTTTGGCTCATCACAGAACCATAGAATTGTTGAGATAGAAAGGGACCCCTGGAGATCATGTAGTCGAAGCACTACCACCCCAAAGCAGAGTCAACGGCAGCAACTCACCCAGGACTATGTCTATTTTTGTTAATATCTCTACATGTAAATGCCACAATCTCTCTAGGCAACCTGCTCTGAATGAGCACACTCATTTTAAGCATTTTTTGTTGTGGTTTGATGAAATTTAATTCATTTGTTCCCATTTCCCTTTACCCTTTTTCTGGGTACCAGTGAAAAGATCCTGGCTCTCTCTGCTTTACAGCTTCCCTTCAGGTGTTCATACATATTAGTAAGATTCACCATAAGCCTTTGCTTCTTCAGGCTGAGCTGTCCCAGCTTCCTCAGCCTCTCCTTGTACAACATATGCTCCAATCACTTATTCATCTTCATGTCACTTTATCGGACTCACTCCAGTATCTGGAGCAGACACAATTGCCTTATCACCATCAGTGAGCTAGGTACATAGCTCTTTTCAAGGACCAGGACTGCACAGCTGCTCCTTTTCCTGCCATTTTCTACTGGTAAACATCCCACTTACTGTGGCACTTTTTGAAGATCCCTCTCTTAGTTGCCTAGTTCAGTATTTCTAAAACTGTTCAGCATATCTCTGTTTATTGCACAGTTGCAGAAGTTCTTCACTGAAACAAGTCATGAAGATCTGGGCACGAATGGGCTTGAGCTTTCCCAGCCCTGGTGTTGCAGAAAAGGACAGTGAGGAGCAATGTCAATGCTGGTTCCTTTTCCAGACCTTTCTGTCTGTGTTTCTTGTCTGTGAGGGAGGGCAGACACGCTGGTCTCCTCTGCAGTTGCCATGCCAGAGTGTTTTTCTTCCACAAGAAATGAGAACATACTGATCAGACAGTTTGGTAATAATGATTAAAAGACAAATATCCTTCCTGTCAATTCCATAGTGAAAGTATCTCAACCATAAGATGATGATGACGACTCCCAAGGAAAGCAAAGACACATGAATTATAAATAATGAATGTGACTTAACACTTAGGGCCTAAGTTAAGCATGTTACTTCTACAGAGATGCAGTTTTTAATGCTATCAGTCTGTAAGGCATTAGCAAGATCACATAGTTCTGTCAAGGGCCCTGTGAGAACATAAAGTCACATGCATCTGTTGCCATTTTATCATACTGCCAAGGTTGGCACTGGCTCCCTAGAGGGTGTTTCTTATATAGTGGAACAAGTCACTGCCTTTCCCTTCCCATATGCAAGCGATAACAAAGAAATGGAACAGCAACAAGACTTGCCTTCCAGTTGTCAACCTCACTGGCTCTTCTTGGGTTGGTAGAGGTACTAGCATGAAAAGAAAGACTATTGCCTGCTGTTTGGCTCTCTGGATGGGACCCAGGCTGAACTCTGACAGCACATTTGCCTAGGTGATATAGAAGTATGTGGTGACGCGCAGCTGCGCAAAGGGCAAAAGGCTTTGTGAATCTGAAGTTAGAAAGTTTTCTTTTCTGTATTCCCCTGAGCATTTACCCCTCCCCTGAGTTATTCCCATTGGATTTGACCTGTAATGTATTCAGGCTGGACACTGTCTCTAATGGTTTTACCTTATCACCTATACCCCCTATAAAAACTGTAACCAGACCCCCGCCCCCCCGTCACTTGTCCCTGCGGCGTTTGAGCAATACAACTTTCTTCGAACTGCACACAGGTGTCCTCTCTTGGTCTCTTTATCTCGGGTCCTAGTAGCACTCTCAGAGCAGTGCTGCCCGTGTCACAGCGAACCAACCGCTACCTGGGAATCACAGCAGAGACCCAGGGGCAGTGGCGTGTGTTGCTCACCACCGGCCACCCACGGCGGCCACTGGCCGGCGCCTGGGGGATGGGGGCTGCATGGAAAAAAAGGCAACAGAAGTACTGCAGCCAGAGGTGTCGTGATAAATTAAGGAGGTTGGGGTGCTGCAAGGTCTTGGCTGATACTTACTCTTTATTGGTGAAAGTTTTCCCACAGTAGCAACATCTGCTGGGTTATTTAAGAAAAAAAGAATCAGAATCTCTTACTCAATTTGGTAAAACACTGTATAGTAAGCTATCACACTCTGTTTTCTCTTCAGACAATACATGTTGCACACTGCTATACCTCCTCTCTGTCCCCAAACAGTTCCAAATAACCCCATTTTTCTGGCGTACCTGTTCATGTTGTCCTTCACACATCAGCAAATGCGGTGCCATTCAAGGAAACTTTTCAGTAAATGTTGTTCTGCAGGGATTTGTTGTTTATAATTTGGGCACATGGATTGCATGAGAGTGGGAAAAGAGCACACTCAAGAGATTATGTTGGACTGCATACAGCTAAAGAAAGGCTTAATTTTTAAAGGTATTAAGCTGGCTGATTCTTATTGAAAATGGGAAATCAACTATATAAACACCTTTCAAAATCGAGGCTATTTCAGTGCAGTAGTCAGATAAAGTTAATTAGCTAGTGTTAATTGCTTGGGTTTTTGCAGTACCTAATGGTGTAGGCAAGTGGTGGACAAGGTTCTGCTTTTTCTCATGAAGCTTACATAACTCACCTGCCTTCAGAGTGGGAGTAAAAATGAGAGATGGCTTAGATATGTTGTAAATTCCCTGGAGACAAATCCATTTCAGCATGCTAAGATGAAGCTGCGTGAGCATGCTGTTTCCCAAAATTCAATTGAGGCAGACCAAAAAAAAAAAGAAATTATTTACATGCCTTGTAAAAACCCAACTGAAGTCCAAACCTGTACTTTTGCCACCAAGCACAACCTAAAGCCACTCAGCAAGAGTTTTCATCTACCACTCCATGCATCTCATTTGTCTGCCTGTTCACAGAATACAACAAAAGGACAATGTCCACACGGGTCAGAAAAATCCTGAACAAGCAGCTGGAAAAACTCAAGGCATGCTTTTCTTTAATGGCTCGTAAGCTATGGGCACTATGCCTAACAGCTTTGGCTGAAAAACATGGAAAATTAAACTCACCGGGAAAGAATTATATATATACATTTAATAACGCTGCCAAAGCCTTTGTAACACTTCTAAAAAATTCATTCAGCCTTTGGATTTCAAGAATACTTACATAAAGTGCTAAAACACAGAACAACAAAACAGGACTGACTCACACCACAGAAACAGAAGTGGAAATGGGAAAAGTAAATGCTCTGTAAACCATTTGTAATGGTATCTGCATGACCTCTTTGGTGCACACAGTTCTCACAGTTTTCAGTCTTATAGCCTGGCCCAGTAATTTAAACTTGCTACTACTATCAAGTGATGGTAACAGCAAGTCTTTAGTTACGTAGGGAAAGAGATAAATGGAAGGATCACTCACAAGGTGATGTGGTTCCCCTTCTGAGGCACAGTTTCCAAGAGCTATTTTTAAGAACAGATGAAGACAAAGAAACAGAGCCTGCATGCAGTGCGCAGCCATGCACCTAGTAAAGCAGCAGGTGAAGAACATGATATTGATTTCCAAAACCAAGAATACTGAGCTGAACTGTGCCAGGGCTAAAACTCTTTGTGTAACTTAAATCAAGTCCTTTTGTCCACATGCATCATGCACTGGAGTTTACTTCTACTATGCAGGACACTTCCAGTAGGTCTATTTGAATTCTGTAAGTATTTGATCTCTACCACTTCTTCTGCATCATATGATTATTCATTTCTGGCTGTTCTCTGAGTCACAAACATTAATTTACATCCATGGTTCCCTCGTGAGATGATACTAGTATCTCCCCTGTGCAAGGATGAAAATTAAGACAAAGAGACTTGCCTGTGGTTATATAGAAAATCCATGGTTGAAAAAGATTAGCTCTCAAAGCTTCCAGACTCTCCCACTTTACTCATGCCTCCAAAGTACACTGTGGTGCTGCCAGAGGTATAACACACGCATTCCTCCCATTAACTAGCTTCTCCAAATCAAGAGCTGGCTTGATTTGATTTGGCTAAGAAAACTTAGAACAAATGCTGTAAATGCAGGAGCTTCTAAAAAGAGAATAAAACACTTTTAACTAAGAACAAACCATTTAAAAATGGAAACAGGTTTCTAACTGTTTATTTTAAATGTCCTGGATTTATACATACTGGTAAATATACAGGCATATGAATGCATTTTAACATCCAAAGCAACTTCTAATCTGTTAATCAAGCCCTTTTCTCCCATGTGCATTGTGAGCTAGAGCTTACTTGTACTGTGCAAGCACTATACTCTGGCAGTACTAATCTGCCAGAGTCTAGCTTTGCCATCTGTGAACTCCTGCAGAAAATCACTGCCTGCATCTGTAATATTTTGCTATAAACTACTTTTTATACCAATTACAATAACATCAATGACAAGACAATTTTATTACATGTAATTATAGGAAGTAAGACTAAATGCCATACCACAGCCCTCCTGGGTCAGTGAGAGTTGAAGTTGATTGTTATCGCTCACAAGTCTGCCCTGAAATACATAGTGTTTCCAAGATTTTAGATAACAAAGATATTGTTATCTGCATAAATTGAGTCATAACTCTTACAAACATCCAGAACCTACTGAAACTTCCTTTGAAGCTAATGGCAAAGCTTCCTGACAATAAACAGAAAGTGTTCCCTTTCCATAAATCTCTGAATCACTACAAGTTTTGCTGTAAAAACTGTTTGGATGGTTCCTTTTTTTCCTTACCTCATGGTGTTCACTGATTTTTTTTTTTTTTAATATTAGCCACATTATGATCATAAAGAATTACTATTATGGTATGCACCATAAAGGCTTACTTTGTAACAGGGAAAGTTTCTGAAGGAGTGTTTTCTGCTCCCTCAAAGCCTTTTTAACACAAGGATTGAGAGTATAGAAAGCATCTGAAAGGTTTCTCTGCTCTCTGATGTTTCTGAGCCCTCAAAAATTCATTTTAAGTGGCCATAATATCAACATTTCTTCTACAGAACAGGACCTACAAATAAATTTACAATTCTTATTTTACCTACAAATTGCTTTACAATTCTTTTTTCTTTTTCATAGCTAATTGCACTTCATAGTATTGCTTTCTCATTGACTAATTTGCTTAGCAAAATGGAAGAAAATAAGCTGCATATACAGTGCATCAGGGTAAATGTAAGCCAAATCCATCAACAAGACTGTTGCATTTAACATAAGCATGGGCTCTTGCACTTAAGATACACCTGCAGGGTCACCACATCAGACAATACTATTTAACACTAAGACATAGTGCAGCTTGAGCAATAGCAGTAGCAACTTCTTACTACTGAAGTTAAGAAATCCTTTGTCATTGATCAAAAAAACATATAAAGGGAAAGTATGTTCAAATCTGAAGCCAGTTCCTGATTCTCCTATATAAACAAAAGGATATATACTTCCTTCCTCAAATTCTCAATCAATAATACAACCTATAATGTGTCCCATATACTAAGGATCATTTCTTGCAGTGGCACCTGTGCAGATTTGTTGAAGCTAAAATTCTTACACATCCTTGCCCAAAAATAAGAACTACAAATTCTTGTTTATAAAAGCAATTTAAAGCTATTGCTAAATGTGAAATATGGATGCAAAATGATTGTTTGGTCCCAATTCGAGCAGTTCCCAGCTAGGTTTTTGCTGGTATTTGCATAACTGAGGGAACTCAAAGTCCATTTCCAGACCTTGAAGACTCCACACCACAAGTATTATTTTAATGCCATTACAAGGCGACATTTGTGCTGAAGAGTCTTAACCTGAGCTTGTTATTTGTGGGGGAAGGAAAAATTGGTTTCATCTTCCCTAGCAAACAACATTGAGCTGAGTCAAAGCCCTAATGGCCATTCACCCATCTAACCTAGAAAGATTTTGCAAACTAGTTGATCAATGAAAAAAAGTTATAGAACAATTCCCACCTTTATCCTGGGGATTTCTGAGCTGTAAGTAATAGTCCCCTTTTCATGTCTGCCACACAGTTTAGGCCAGCAGAGCACTAGTGCCAGTAGCACCAGGCACTACACATCTGCACTGCTGACAAGGTCTGTATGTTCACTAAATACTAGACAGACTTCAAGTGTCTTTAGATCCCAGGACACCAAAATTAGAGGAGCAAGTGCTGGTTTGAAGATTATAAAAAAATTATGGTAACATAACCTTGCAGTGGCACTACCTGGTTTTGGAGGTACAATGTGCTCTTGCTCCTACCCTTTCATAGGTATCATTCAGTCTTTAGTAGTGACAACAATTTAAATAAATTTTAGCACTTCACTGCCTGGGCATTCACTGTCTCTGCATTTCTCAGCTGTAGCCCTTTGCAATGCAGACAACAATGAAGATAATGCAGCTGCCAGGAGACAGCCACAAAAACACTGAGCTAAGAGGCTTGTTAAGACCAGAGATGTGGAAATGCATCCTCCCACAAAGCACAGGACCACATGTATGGCTATTAAAACCAAAATCTGCAGTGAAACTTCATTGAAGCAGAGGGCATGTCAGTGGGGTAGCATTAGTCCCAAGCATTTCTTTATGACTTGATTTTCCTTTTGTCTTGGCATTTTCTGGAAATAATAAAAATCCAAATTGAAAGGCTAGTGAAATAGGGAACTAGCAGACTGTACAGATGAAGTGCTCATCAGTTTTGGGAAAGAGGAGAAAAGGGTCTGAAACTGTCTAACACACACAGTAAACATAGATATGTAAGCTTTATGCTAAGAACGTTTCTGTTTCTGTTTCTGTGCCGTTATCTCTTACTGCCAGAATAGCCTTAAGGATTAAGATGGTTTATTGGGATCAAATGCTTTACAGATTATTATAGTGCTGACTGTTTACTCATTCACATTAAAATACCAATCTAGACTTATATCCCTGAATGTGCATCTCTCAATCACAAATTATTTTCATTCCCTAAATGGGTCAGCCCAGATTCCTAGACTATCCTATTTTCCATATCCAAGATAAATCTCCAAAGACATCTTGATAGGCCTATGTAGGTAGGCTAAGCCTTAAAAAACATTGTCAGCACTCAGATCTGAGCACTTGGAATTAACACAAAACTGACAGAGATTAACACAAAACTTTTGCTCTCAGGTTTTTTAGGCAATGAATGGGTTAGAGGCTGAATCATCTCATGGTTAAAGTAACTGAGGCTTGGGAGGGAAGGAAATCTGGAGTCTGGAACATACTTTTCTGCAGGAATGTCAACTGTGCTTTTAGAGGTATGAGACTTTGAGGCCATTTAATTTGTCTGGTGTATAAAATAGGTGTCTTTTAACAAAAGGATGGGGGGAAAAAATACAAGCCAACCTCTTGCTGTCAACAATTAAATTTCCCTTTAAAGCAGAGCTGAGGTTCTGCGACAATGTCACCTGGCTTCAGCCATCTCTATATTCTTCCTAAGCTTGATGTGCAGAGCCAGGCATCCCCCACAACTACATATCTTTCAGAGCCCTGTCTGATAAGTATAGTCTGAATTCAGATGAACTCACACTGTTTTGTCCTGTCCTGTCACTGAAAAGAGCCCAGCTCCATCTTCTTGACACCATCCCTTTTGGCATTTATGTACATTGATGAAAACAGGACTAGACCCAACACTGACCCTAGGATTCCCCTACTGCTGGCCACTGGCCTCTAACTAGACTTCATAGCACTGACCACCACCACCCTCTAGGTACAACTGTTAAGCCAGTATTCAATCCACCTCACTGTCTGCCTACCATGCCCATAGCTTCAAAGCTAATGTTTTAGATACCTTAAATGTGAGAATGCCACTCATGGTGCCTGACTCTTGCACAGGTACCTAATGGTTCCCATGTTTAGAAAGATGCTGACATGGTTTTATTGATGACCTGTTGCTCTGCTATCTGGTCTTTATTCCCTGGATTGTTCTGCATTTCATCCAGAAACTATATGATGGAAGAGACTTCTATAGGCCAGAAATTGGAGATCAGATCCTCTCACAGATATTTTAGTTGCCTCAGATTTTTTTTTTCAGTCTTTGCTCCACAGTAGTTTTTTTACAAAATGAAGAATAGAAAACATCTCCACTTGCATAGTTGGCAGTACAGTGATTGAAGTCTGGGTTACTGGGAGTCTGGGTTTCCATGTATCCCTCAAGCAAGAGAGACTTTAGCATTCTGCTAAATCATAAGTTAATCTGTGCAGGGTTTGCCTTGGTGCTTGAGTATTTTATCCAGAAATCATCATGTTAAAATTAACTTAATAATTCAAGAATCTTAAGTTTGCATAAGTCAATAAACACAGGCAAAAAGATAACACCTCATTCCTGCCTGAAGCCAAGAAAAACCTTGTGCCTGCCTGAAGCCATGGCATCCAAGTAAGAGGGTAATGATGCATACTGTAAGCCATATAAACTGATCTGCCTTGATACACCCTACCCAGGACCTCAGCACCTGTTGAACTTAACAGCCCCGTGAATGTTGGCATAGCTGTTTATTTGCATCTCCATATAAGATACAGGCAAGGGTTCAGAATAATGACTAAATCCAGTCTGAATGTGCTTCAGGTGCTAGAAAAGCACAAGCTAGTCTCACAAGTTTCCCATCATATCAAATATGAGCTAAGAAACAAGCAAGGTTCCTGACAGCTAAAGGGGCAGAGGTGGGCTCACTGCAGCAGGTTGAATTAGTGGCCTTTTACTCCAGATATCATCCAAAACAAGTTTGGTGTGAAGCTTTTCTAATACCTGACAGCTGGATGCAGAAAAGTAGGAAGCCTTCCAAGTGAAGTACCCGAGGTGATTAGGGAAAAAATGTAATTTGCAAAAAGATAATTTAGCCAAGGCACTGAGTGAAATAGTTCTGCAGTTAACAAATGTGCCTTTGGAATGTTAATAGATGTTTTCGTCTGGGTGTCAAGTCTCACAGCTCAGCCAAAGACAGTGAACTTTAACGATGTAATAGAGACTTTGGGGGGAGGGGGGTGGGTTCATTTCTTTTGTTTTCTTTCACTTATATTGCAGCTGGAATGACACTGTCTAACACCAGATTTCTCTAGACTGGTGAAAGGATGAGGGGCATCAAGTCACCTGGGACACATTTTTTGTGATCAAGTGCTGTTTCAGGGTTACTCAGCTTTAGAATAATAACAGCCAGGTTATTAGTATTCACCTAATTTAAATCACTTTTTTCTCTTGAACATCACAGAGAATGAACTGGGATGGCTCCGTATGGGGCCATCTCACAGGTATTATGTTTGTGACACTGGGCACTATCCACTGCAACTATCCACTGAGGTTCACTAAGTAACACCTCCCAAGTAGTTAAAAGCTTATGAAGACTTTCTCAGTGCTCTTGGTTTAGCTCTGACTTTGTCAAAATTGTCTCTTACAGAATATTTTGATGAATAAATGTTTTTTGGTAATATAACTGCTCTGTAAAAATATTCTGCAAGTGTCCAAGCAACTGCACATCTAATTGTCTGATCTGATTACACTTACCAACCCCAGAGAAAGAGCAGTCCTTTCTAGTGTCTTTAGCAGAAACTGGACACAGATGCTCAAATTTTGTTTTCTGCATTTGAGGTAGACATCTCAAACCTCACAAAATAGAAATCTTTTTGCACAGACAAGCTTGGTATCAGGCTTCAAATTTCAGTTTACAAATATGGACTGCACCAAGAAATGATAACAAGAAATTATAAGAGTAGCAATGAAGGTCTGACATCAAAAAAAAAAAAAAAAAAGGATCAAATTTATAAAGTCATAAAGTTGAGTCCCAAAAGTTATGATGTGGGTCATCATCTACAGGGACAAATCACAGTGGATGTAATCCACTTTAAAATCTCAAAGTGTTTGAGAAAAGATAGCAGAATCATGAGGGTTTCATCTCACATATGAGGAAGCAGTGACATTAAAAAAATGGAGGTTTGTGCATTCTTGCAGTTAGATAACATAAGAAGCCAGTCTAGACCCAAATCTGTGATTCACAGATTTTATTCCATATGCTTTATTCCTAGATAAATATGTCATATTCATTTTTTATTTACTTGTAATAAGCAGATGCAGTTATTCCAAAATTAATAAGTCAATTAACATAATTCAGAGAAAAGCAGAGATTTAATCAGGAAGAGCTGCTCATAATTAAAGGTATACTTTACTTTAATACATATATACTTTTATTACTTCTGAATTGATCGTCAAAAGATCTGCAATCTCATCTATAAAACAGATCAAAAATTACTGGCAGAAAGGAATCAGGAAATAATTGGTAATAAAAGGCAAGTTAAAAAGGCTCACAAGGTTTTGGTAGGCTATTTATTAACTAAAAAACAGACAAAATAGATCTCAAAATCATTCACCACTAGTTATTCACCCTACTTCATAACTGTTTTACTAGGATTAGGAGGTACTGCAAATTCTAAACCTGCCACTTTGGCTCCTGTGATTTATTAGACACCCATAGTTTTTAGGGCTTAGGATGCAGCTGCAAGGCAATGATTCAATGCAAATTAAATAGCTCATGTCATACTCATCAAATTAGTGCTGTTCAATGCAACATTAACTACCTGAAACCATCATGTTTGCTCATTTTAACAGACAGGTACACTCTGCATCTCCACACATCTCTTTTATGCTGGGGATTCAGGAAGGGGGGATGAGGGAGGAGGTCCCAAATGGCTCTTTCTGGCAGTCCCAGCCCTTACCTGGGAGCCCTGCACTACCAGGGTATTTATACTTCCCACAGGAGCAGAGGATGCCACGCACCACCTCCTGTACTGCAGGTAAGGTTGCAGCCAGCACCAGGGGAAAGCACAATCAGGCTGCAAGTTGGCAAGCCACCCAAAACAGCTCATTATTTAGGTATCTTCTTCTAACTGCTAATTTAAAAAAATGCTCCGCTATAACATATGATGTATGCTTTTACATTAGAACTTTTTGAATTGGTTAACTTTGTTTTTACATTATGCTATCACCAGACCCTAAGAACTATTCAAGATTAACACTTCTAGAGCCTTGGAAAGCACACAAATGATCAAATTATTGTAGGAAATGGTGCAGATCTGCAGAATAGCATAAGTTTAACATTTTCAGTTAATAAATCTGGGCATGACCAAGACAAAGAAATAACACTTTGCAGAAATTAAGTTCATAATTTTTTTTATCTTTATCTCTATATTACTTATATCAATATATTATTTATAGATTATATATCAATATCTTATTTATTTATTGGAAGCAATAAGTCAAATTAAACTTCTCACAAAGACAAACTTTGCATCATTCTTATACTTCTAAATATTAATATTAGCAAAAGTACTAGTAAAATTTCTTCTGATTACAAACCATTTTTCTAAACAATTTTTTTCTCTAGAATATGAGACTTATGTACACACTTGTACACCATGTCCACTGGTTAGTTATTTCATCTACATAATATGCTTTAATCTAGAACTTAAACACTGTATTTTATATATTCTCCATGAAAAAGTGGTTATGTCAAACTTTTCAAAACTCAAGGAGACTTCACTAATGGCATATAAAGACCCTTGCAACCAACACACATCCTTTATCTCGTTTACAAACATTTTGTGCACTGCAAGGTTTAATTGCCAACATTGTTCCATTACTAGAAACCATGTTTCCTTCACATATCAAAGCTAACCACTGTACACTTACATTATAATTCAAATTCTCTCATAATTGCTTCAGAATCTAACAGAGCTTTAACAACAAAAATTATAATTGGTTTCAACAAAACTTATAATTGCTTTCTACCTTTCTTATTTTAAGAAGTCTTCTGTAAGAAGTTTATAAACAGCAAGTTCAGTACTGCCACACAGATCACTGCCTTGGAGTCTAGAGCCAGAAAAGCCTAACAAATCATCACTTCTGCCTTATATGTTTGTGTGCTTATGTGAGCATATAAACAGTGTAGCTATATCTGTATATAAAATGTTACAGAATTTCCCCCTCTGCTGCCCCTTTCTGTCCACCAGCTTGTGTAAAACTGAAACGATTTCTCTAGGAATGTGCCAGTCCTCATGTGAAGACTTGCTGGAGACTCTCTTTGTGTCTGATGAGTCTGTCTTCAAGCTTAATCTGGTTTATATACAGCTTGGATGTGCCTGGTCTTATGTCCTCTCTCTGCTAAATAAAAGGCCCTTTTGGTATATGGTATTTTCTCTTTAGGAAAGATATCTCTTCACTCTGTCCAAGCTTCCTCTAAAGCTTTTTAATAATTCAAACATGCCAATTTTGTAGCTTTTCCATTCCAGGATGTTGTCTCCTACTTTCAAACCAATTTTGCAGTTCCTTTCTATCCCTTTCCACAATTCATTGTTAGGAAGAAATATTGGATATAGAGACAAAGTCTACAGGTCCACTGCCAGTCTTCAGTATCTTGTCAGAAGATGACCCTACCATGCCTATTTCAACTCATATTTCACTCTTCACATGTGAGAAGAACAAAAGCAATTGCCACTAAAACCTTCTCCCAAAGGCCTTTAGAAATGCATTCCATTGCCATGACATATGATTTCCCTATGCTCTGTAGGGCAGGGTAATCATGGAAATATAGATCAGCAATAGCTCTGTCTCTTGCCCTCTTCCTAACAGCACTCTGCAGACAAAGTTTTAAACTCTGTTACAGGATTTTGAAGAATGCTCCAAGGGTTCTTCTAGAATATCGCGTGATCCAGACGCTCTGTGCATCAGTCTAGGCTAAATGCCTATTTTACAGTCACCTGCAATCCTAAGGAACTGAATTCTATGGCGCAGACACATCTTTCCGATCCTATTTACCCATGGCTTCAGCTGGAGACAAGTGTTTACCCAAAGCAATCAGCCCTGCCACAGCACGAAAGGCAGAGTGCTGAAAGCTAAATCATCAGCTTCAAAACCAGTTAAAGATAAGTTTACATTAACGTTTATTTTTATCTCTACTACATGTGATGTAACATAACTACAACATTAACATTAGCCTTCACTGCATAAAGTACATTTATTGAAGCAATTAAAATTGCATTTAACCAGACTAGAAGCATGGGCCTCACCTACCATTGCCATAGCAACGCAAAAAGCAGTGGAAGGCTCTCACGCTCAATAAATAACATGACACAGAAGGGATAAGCCACAGGATTCACTCTCACCTCACACAAGCGAAGGTGAGGATGATTTGAGTAGAAGGCAAAAAGTGAGCAGATAGATTAGTTTAGGACATAATCTAGACTGAGCTGAACTTTCTTAATTCCTCACAATGACAAGCCCCAAAAAACACTGACTCAAGAAACAGAAAGGAGAATAATCCCATGGACTGCACCTGACTGAGAGTTATCTCCAACAAGAAGCTTCAGCTTCTCTGTCTCATGTTCCACCACTACAAATATCTGGTTGCTCCTATTATGCCGACGCACTGAGTGTGTGGCTGAGAGTTGGGGTGAACACAGTGTCTGTTTTGCATTACAGCACCTTCAAGACACACTGTAGATGGCTAATTCACTGTCAGTTATTTTCAAATATAACATCTGCTCTTGGTTTATCTCTCCAGACAAAAGCTAAAGTCACAATTGCAATAATGCTTTTTTTATTGTTCTTGTAAAGAACTGGGGCTTTTCTCTTAATTACTTTGGGTGTGCTCTTGTGAGGCACAAATGTTGAGAAAACTTTATATAAGGTGAGTCAGAAAATTATAAACCAAGAAGGAAAGTGCCAATTCTATACATAGTTTTCGCATCCCACAGTTCTGAAGAGAAACTGGCAGCTGCTCCCAATGAGAAAAGCAGCTTAGGTTAGCTGTGCAGTATTGTACCCAATGGGGCTACCACAGAACAGCTATAGAAACTGTCATGAGGAGCAGGAAATCCAATTTCATTCCCTCCTCCCTCATCGTGAGATAAGAGAGTTCCGCTTGCAAGCTAAAGATTACTGATCATTTCCACATGCACACCCATGTCATGCTCTTTTAACGTTCTCACATGAGCCCTGGAGATAAACTCCATAGCAGTAGACGTTTAAAACATACTTGCTCCACTGCAGCAAGAAGGAACAGAAAAACAATAGCTGTAGCAAGCACAATAGAAACAGCTAAATTATTGAAAAAGTGTTTGGGATGGGACACGCTTTGAGAATCAATCAAATAGGCACAAATTATTCCAGCCATTTTATTTTTCTTCACTTCTGACTCACTTGTACCAGGCCACTTTTTCCCCCCTGTTGTCAGCAGGGTAGCACCTTACCACTGCCTGGAGACTCAGAATGGTTTACACCAATGCAAAGGGCAAATTAGACTCACCCCCATCACCCTGTACAGCTCCTGCATTTAGTCTGCCAGCAATTCAGTGTTGATGATGACCATATCTTGTTCTATACAAGTGCTTGCCCCCTAGGACATGATAGAAGGCCAATTCCTAATGTCACATGGATGATGCAGATAAATATCAACACCCATTAATCTCATTTCCTGTATGCCAAACTCAAACCCTGGCTGTATTATTGACAAAGTTATTGCCCCTCTTAACTTGCATTGCTGAGCTCTACAAAGTAGATAAGCAATTGTATTAAAGGCATCCTAGGGATGGACATTTTGGTTCATTGCTACCGACAATCCAACGATATCAGTCTTGTAGCTGTAACTTGTACAAGATCCTCCACCACCTGTCTGAGGCAGCAACAAATAAGGACATTGAAAATTCAAGATCACCTTAACTCCCACAGTATTGCAGGTGAATGTGCCTTTCAGCCTTTGTTATTCAAAGCACTAGGAGTCATGAAATGAAAATTGGGTCTGTAGCCTGGTGTTACTGTGATCATTATGCAAGTTGAGAGAGTTAAGGTCCTCTGTTTCTTCAGTGATATTTCAAATCTTTAATGTTAGACAACTGAGCAATAACATGACATCTAACATACTTCACTTTTGCAGAACATAGTATGGGCTAATAACTTAGACTAAAGCTGGGGTCTTAGATGTGTTCATTACTAAGTGCAACTGTTCAACTAGTTAACTGTGAGTCTGAATGCCTATAAAAAGTGTATTTTTTTGTTATGTAAAAATAACATTAAAAAATATTTTTAAAAAAGGTTATGTAAAAAATATGAAGAAAACAAAGCACATTCATCAAACACAAACTCTGTCACCATTTTAGAAATCTAAGCAGGTTGAAAAACAAAAGGGGAAATGATGGTTCACAAATAATTTGCTAGCTGAGGGAAAACTAATGAATAATTTACTTGACAAACATCACATAATGGAAAACATATTCATAAATCTTCTTAATTGATGGGAAAAATAATTGAATAAAATCTGCAAAAATAATGTGACAAATTAAATGAAAAACCCTTGTCTCATTTAAAGCTTTCTTAGGGTAAGATATTATAGCTGCAAATTCAATAATCTGGGGCAAGGACCACAAAAACATAGAATCATGTTCCTTTGTTTCCCCTTTAATTATTGCTAGGACAATGTTCAATGTTTCACTGATATTGCACAGATTTAATAGTCAGAAGGCATTAATTTGTTTTGCTTTCATAAAGTGCCATGAAATGAAGCCCTTCAGTCACCTCCCTAGTTGTCCAGCAGGAATAATCTCTCACCTTCCAGCTCTGCAGTGACTCCCAGTCTTCTTCCTGCCTGAATTCCATGTTGTCCTGGTTTGGTCATGCTGTTAAAAGCAAGAATTTCAATATACTTGGCCAAGTGGCCAAGAAAAGGACTACTAGGTGCTCTCTACAGTACTTCTTACATAGTTTGAGATTCAGGTGGTCGCAGGAAGGGGATGGGCTCACTATTTCTGCTTGGGTGCTCTTCTGTACAAATCCTTTATATCTTAGTCAAAAACTAGGCAGGAACCCAAGACTACTAAAGATTTGAGATCTGCCTTGCTATACCTCTGCTCCCTGGTTCTCCTCTGCTCCCCCAGCCTTCAGATGGGTAGAGACATAATGCACTCTGTTTGCTCCCTCTTTTCTGGTGCATCGCAGTTCATCTAAGTATTTGTGAAGTCTTGCTTTGTTTGGCTGGGAACATGTGAAGAAATGCAGATGATCTGAAGCAGTGCCAGCAACACCTGTATTTTACAGGGAAACAATGTCCTTTGTTTTGCAGAGAATATGTGTTCATGAGTTTGCTTTTGATGCACTCACAGACATCCCCACACAGACCGGGTTCCATAGACTTTATTCTTTACTACTGCTGTAGGTAAACAATAATAATTTTTTTAATTGTTGAAGTATATACTCATCTGCAATGGTAGCTATTTTTCCACATGATCCATTAATTTCTACTAGATAAAGCACAGATAAACAACCCTCTCCTCTCATATTTTTTGTTTAATTAATCGAATTTCTCAGTTTGCTGCCACTATTTTTCAATGACTTTTATTCAAAATTACATCAGTGCCTATTTTATCCTATTTTGTACACACTAAAAAAAATAATCTCAAAGTATGTCTGGTTCCTTTCTGATTGCTCTCTCCCAGTTTGAAATTTTGAAGGAGGTGAAAGCAGGAAGTAAAAGGGTTTAATCCATGTGGAAGAGACTGTTTTATCTGTATCCTTTGGAATGCACTCAACATTGTAGGACCCAAGGAAGTGTGTGCTCTGAGAGACAGAAATCATGCACAGGTCAAACAGAGGACACACACACAATACTTTGTGGTGCTCTGCACCTACTGAGTTTAAGGCGATGAAGGGAGGTTCCAAATATATTTTGGCACTGGCATATGCAGCAGTAAAATTCCCAGACATCTCATAAGGAACAAGAGTTGGGAGAATTCTCATCTCTTGGAAAATCTTACTTTTAATCTCTGTCTCAGTTACCAAGTAATAAAACAGGATTATCTCTTGATTATCAGTTCTTGATGATAACAGAAGTTTTATTACTAATTTCAAAGGGGGGGGGGTGTTAGATGAAGTTAATCTCATTTTAGTTACATACTTAGAGATACCATGCTTTTACTGATCTTGTACTCAGCAGATAGATATCTAGAATCTCTTAAGTATTAGGCCCTAAGCCAGCAAATCACCCTCTATGTGTAGCATGTGCTGCATTGCATTCCTTAATTTTAATTAATTACATGTTAAAAGTTTGCTACATGTTAAAATTCTAATCTTGGGACATTTTACCCTGGGTCATTCTAGACATCAGAATCTTCCATAAGTTGTGGTGTATTGTAATTTTGTCATCCTGTTTCTGATTTACAAAATATTTGCCCCTAGTGTTCTGTGCAAAATTAAAAATTAACAGCAAATACTCTTCTTCTGTATGATGTTTCAGACCTCTGAAAATATCTGAAAGCATCAAATCTGTGTTTAGATGTTTCTCACTCTCCAGGCTCCAGTGAAGCTTACACAGGAAAAAAGAGTCTATTTGTCCTTGCTGAAAACTTTCACCAGTCTCTTGTAAACCTGATTACTGATGTAAGATTGGTATTCTGACATTTTTTAAAATACTCAGAGTAAATTGTGCTCAAAATGGAGCCACTGCAAGATGTTAGGAAACCAATGGCTGAGGAGTACTGAACAGGTCACTGTCTCTCTTAGAAGACAATGCAGGAGACTGAAATACTACACAGAGGGACTCCAGGACCTCTAGAGGTAGGCAGCACATCTAAAGAGAAGACCTAAAGACCTGCAGGTGACTACTTCTGTTCTTTTCCCTACCTGTGAAGTATTATTTGTGGTTCTGTGGCTCTCCATTTTCTGGGAAATAGGAAAATTCCAGTTCTAGAGGATTTATGCCAGGCCACAATACAGAAATAACAGCTTTCACTTCAACAAAGCATGAGTGCAGGCAGAAGTGTTACTACTGCATCAGCATTGGCCCTAAACACAGTGGTGTCTGAATTGAAGGTGAGTGTCTAATCTCAGGTATAACATCTGCCAGATTTCTTAGTCATTCCAGAGATGACTAAGTATTCCTAGACTCTCTATGAAGGAGGAGAAGTCCACAGAAATGTCTCAGAACCATCACACTGAGGCAACTGGACCCAGCAAAACTAGCACAGGAAGAGACTATTGCTGGAAGCAAGCTGTTTCCATGAACAGCCATTTTGGTGTGTCTACAGCCAAGATTCAGAGGGCAACAGTTAATACAGAGACACACAACAAGAAAATGATGTGTACAGCAAAGTCCAAACACTCGTGGTAGCCACATGCAGGCTGGGCAAAGGAGCATCTCCAACATTTCTGCAGGAGTTGTTTCTCCACCACCTAAATAAATCAAAACAACTCTTTGGGAGCTGGATATATACAAATCATAAAAATCCTGCCAGTCAGGTTTTGCACTGGGATGACACTTGGTGTCCCATTGGCTGTTTGATTTTCTTATTAAAATTGTAAAGTTCTGTACTGTATTAGTTTTATTCTATAGATGGAAAACGTTAGCCTAATTAATATTACTTCAAGGAACATTAAGGTTATTAGCATTCAAGCTTTCTGGCATAAAATAAGCACCACTTTGAATAAGGAAGAAATTTTCTGGAACACAGAGATACAATTGTTTATGCTGGGGAAATGTTACACCTTTTGATGAAGCATTCAGATCCAGCTGCTGTCAAAGTTTAAATGAGCTGTGGATATGTTACAGCATGGCTGTTTTTATTTCCTTTGCCAGCAATTTATCCTCTCATCAGACATCGACTTAACAAGCAATTTTTTCACTCTTAACAAACAACAGCAATCTAACATGTAAAAGATCCTATCCAGGTATTATGGTTGATTGCATAAATGGTTAATGCCTGTAGCTCAAAAGAAGTGATTAGTAAACAAAAAGCTGTTAATGGAAAGCCCGGAGCAGAGATCTTGACAGAGATCAGATTCCATTGAAAACAGAAAGCCACAATGATTCCTTCCCACACACTCTAGATGGGTTTGAGAAATAAAGGTATCACAACAGGGGTACATTTAAATTGGACTGGCTTCTGAATGTGCTCAGAATACCAAGACAGTAGTGGCACTGGATGAAAGAGCTACACTACTGAGAAGAAATACACAGAAGAGAGCACTTACAAAATTACATCATAAACTTGGACAGAGCTGCATTGTCATTCTGTGCTTTCAGCAAAGGGCAGAAGTGCAGCCCCGTTGGGCTGGGTACACTGTTGAAGAGAACCACAGAAAATTTGATAGTAGAGTTCTGCCCTTTCATCTCAGCCTAGCCCAGTTTCTTTGTTTAATTCCAGAGATCACAAGCCCCCCTTCCTAGACGTGTGGTCTGGATACAGCCCTGAACAATTACCTGATTTTAACTGTGTTACTGAGAAGGAGCATCCCTTGATTTCAAATTGCTTGATGGCTTAATCACTAGTTGCCTTGAGCAGTTTTCCATAAAATATGTAATTTCTAGTGTCACACTTCCAGTGGGTGCAGTTATAAACCTAGATTCTCATTTCTGCTCAGACACAGACAATCATTCTAAATGCTTCCTGCTCCCTGTTGCAGACAGTTACTATATCTCACCCTGGAGGGAAGTAATACAGATTAGTAAAAACTTAGGAATCATTTTTTACCTATTTATATGAGAGCTGTTATAAAAATCCAGAACTGATTTCAACATTACAGAACTATTACCAACACTTGATTATTATATCAGTGTTTTTACTTCAAAACATCTTTGAACACAGTCACATATCTCAAGTGGCTCTAAATTTGTTTCTGCATGACAGTAAATCTAAATAGTCAGAAGAACTGGAAATCTGGGCCTGCATTCTCTCTTGTGTTTCCCAAGTTTGTCTTCATTCTTGGCAACATCTGCAAACTTCAGCAGCTTGAAATGGCATGTTTCTTTGGCTCACTTATACCCAAGGTAAAGATAAGAGTGGTCCTCATCTTGCTGACTTTTTCTCTTATCTTTTACTGACACCCCCAGTGTCCTATAAGTCTCCAAGATAATCTTTAATCCATGTCACAAGTCCTAACCCTTACATCAAACTCACTGACTTACCTGATCAATCTTTTTGACCCTCTTCTTTTTCCCCTTTGCTGTACCCTCAGCAAGCTACATAAATATCCTTCACATTTCACCCCTGTCTGCTCCTTCAGAAAGGTATTTAGAGGACCTGGGATCTAAAGTGCATGGGCCATACCTAGACTTTTCTGTTTTTTTTCTCTAGGAAAGTTCTTTTTCCAAGCTGTTCTTAAATCGTGCCCAAGATAAGTATTTTTATCTTGTGTTTTCAAAAAGGGACTCAAAGTCAGACTTCTGACTGATGCTTACTTTGTGTGTGACCTTAGATAAGCCAGCGAGCCACTGCTTCAGTTTGTCATTTTGTGCAATGAAAACAGAGATCACAAGTTTTAGAATTAGTGGAATTAAATAACCAGCTTGATATAACTTTAAAAGAAACTCTGAGAAGTTATAAGACAGGAGGACAGCTTGTTCTGAATATGAGACTTACTGAGATGCTGCAGTTTGATTGCAGTAAGAAACTAGAAGTCTAAATGAGACATCAGAGTCAAGTTCATTTCTTGTATCGAAATTCATGTTCTGTACTATTTTGCTTGCCATATAAATGGAGTAATTCAAGCACAGCAACTGATTTCTCCCAAGTCACCTAGGAGGACACTGGGAGAGAGACAGAGAGAAATAAAATCCCAATTTAGAAATTTTCACATTCCTTAGATTATATTCTCTAGTAAAATGTATATTTTCCTGGCAATCACATAGCAAAATGCCAAGAATCTGAGCTGCCAGCCTCAACCCAGATTATTTCTTTGACACTGTCCAACAATTAATTCCTTTCCTGATAAAAAATTAGAAATCCTGAGCTGCTAAAATGACTATACCTTTTTGGCATCACTAAGCCTGAAAATTGCACTTCTTCATAAGGAGCATTTGGTCATTAAAACAATACAGCCTTTGACAGGGGTGTGAAATGTTAGCATAGAGAATTCCTTCAGCTTCTCAGCACTAACAACACTGGCTGTCATTACTGTCACTTGTAATGTTCTGAAAGAGGCAGCTTGGCTCCCCTTATACATTTATATTGTGTATTTATTGCACATTTATAATATATTTGAACTATTGTGTATGTATAAATTGTACTAAACATTTAGCATCCTCTTTATATTTCTTTCAGTTCAACTCATAATTTGGCATTATTTTAGGCATTCTACAGCTTTGCTCTACACGGGTTCTCACACAGAGAGAATTTAAAAGTCATATTATTTTCAGATTAAATCCTTCTAGTAGCCTGCTTTTTGAGCTGCCTTGGCTTCGAGTGCCTGTTCCATGAGGCAAGGTTACTGTAATATTTGAATAACAACCTTTTTGGAGCCAAACCCCTTCTCCATATGTGGATGGGATCATGCACTGCACAGAACCCATTTATTGCAATTCCATCAGCCACCAGCTCCAAGAAGAAGCAGCATTAAAGACATGAGTGGAAGAGACAGGAGGAAAGCGGGCCAGTCCCTCCCCAAGGCTACAT
This sequence comes from Vidua macroura, assembly GCF_024509145.1. NCBI lineage: Eukaryota > Metazoa > Chordata > Aves > Passeriformes > Viduidae > Vidua > Vidua macroura. The sequence goes on along the minus strand of NC_071576.1, from coordinate 20,590,436 downwards.
ACCAAAATGCATCAGAGAACCAGAAATTCTCAAGAGTTCCTTTAGGGCAATGCCCCTCTGCATTGTCTTTCTTCTATGTCCCAAAGTCTGACCTAAAGAGCAGGTTCAGATACAGATGAATCACTGGCTATGAACCTGAACCAGAGAGAATTTTCAGAGGTGGCAGGAAAGGTCCAGCAAAATAGTGGTACTCTGATATACAGCTTGTTCTGCAGGAGAAAGAAAATTCCTGATGGTTTTTCTCTATGGATTTTGGGTTTTTTTTCACTGATCTCAAAATCTACAGGGGTTTCCGTGCCCCCTTCCTTCATGGTATGTCATTACTGAGAGTCCTCCAGCTAGGAGAGCAGGCAGCACTGTCCATCAATGCCACTCTCAGAATCCACAACCTAAGAGAGGAGAAAAGCAGCTTCTCAGAAAGCATCTAGATCCTATTCCAGACATGCAAGCAAAGAGGGAGAGAGCAAACTGCATAAAAAGAACAGCAGTCTGTGAATCAGCTGGCAGCCAGGACCAGCCAAATCCAGCATCCAAATGTTTCTTTAGTTCAGGAGCATCTTCACAGGGGAGCCTGGGCTCCAGCACAATCATGATTTCTTAGCTCAAAAAACTTGACTTTTTCTTTCAGAAGAGCAGCAGCTCCAGGGAAGAAATGACTTTACAATGAAAGCAGGACACCTTGAGAAATGTCCTTCACATGATTTAGTCCAGTGACAATACTCTTGGGCGTTATCGTGCAAAAACACAGATGGGAGGGAGAGATGAGAGAAATATTTGAAACAGGGAGTTTTCTTACAGTGTCGAAATGCTTACTGAAGTGTTTTTACTCTTATGAAATGTAGTCAGCAGTGGTAGAAGCTTTTCTTTTCCTTTCCCCCTTTTTCCAAAGTAACCTGGTACATTAATTACGACTATCACCAGACTTCTGGGCACAACCTTGATCTCAAGGACAGTGACTTTGGTAACACATCCTAGGGAAGCTATGAAATAGCTATTAGGTGTATAAATTTAAAAAGAAAATCAAAAGTCAAATAATTTGTCCATATTTTCTCAGCAGGAGTTAATATCAGGTAGGAAAACCTGCCATCTTTCTGTTTCGTTTTGGCTTTTTATCTATGATTGCTCATTAAGACCAGTACTTTCTTCACTGCAGTCACTCTGTATCTCAGCTTTAGCCACCACTTCAAAGGCAAGGCCTCAGTAAGCAGACAAATGTGTGTATATATATTTGCAAGCTCCCTTAGCTCCCAGGATTCCTGGACTTCAGAGTTATCCTTTCTTGCTACATGGAAAACCACTTAAATATCCCTTTCTTGTCTTTAGGACCCCCCTGTATGCCACACATACCAGCTGCTTTTGTTTTTAGTCATAGAGTAACTGTTGTGGGTTGGTTTTATTTAGTCAGATGTTTTATTAATGTTAGTTAGGTTTGTTCCTTGTATTTCCCTATTTTTCCCCTCACAGTGGTTTGTTCCAAGGTGTTTACCCTGAAAGTTCCTGCCACTCAGATCCACAGTTACCTGTCAATCTCCTCACCTCTCCCTGTTTTCTCCTTGTTTGGTTCTGTCAGTCAGGGGTGTCACTCCTTGTCGGGGTGTCAATCTTGTAACCACCCCCAGGTTCTTCATGAAAGTTCTGTATCAATCACCCCACCTTAGCCTTTCTATTCGTGCCAGGACTCTGTACCCACCTCTGTTATGTTACCATTGGTTGTTATAATCCATGTCATGTCTCCATCGTTTGTCCCCACTGGGGGAGCCAGGTTTCCACCCCTGTCTGCCCACCTCCTACTTAACCTGTTGTCGTTCTTTGTTCTCGGGCATTTTGCACTGCATCGCTCCGAGAGCATTTTTTTCTGACCACACTTGGGGGAATAAAAATTCTTAGGGCTCGCAAACAAAGTGTCCTTCTCTCATCTCTTCGTCTCCTCTCAGCATGTGGAGCTACCAAAGCTGCATAACCCACGCTGCAGCACTACCAGGGTGGCAGACGCCGTTTCCCTGGAGTGTCCACACCCACGTGGCGGCCACCCGGCCTCACATGGACAGTGCCAGCCGGCACTTCTCCACTGCCTGAGGTCGTGGCAGGTAGCTGCCACAAGTAACTCATTCCTACCTAGTCCTAGATCAAATCTTCCCCTTTGAAAAGGAGAAAAGCACCATTTCAGCTCCTACCCTTGCTCTCACACTCATTGTGTGCCTATCTACACCTGGTGATATGCACCATGCTCACTGCCCAATTCTAGAATATGCCTTTGAGTCTATGTGGAATCAGCTTGTCCCAAGAAAGTACAGCACCTTGCAGAACTGGACTGTATGAACAGTCTGGAAATGGAGGGTGAAAAATTGACTATAGGAGTTACTCAGCATTTTGTATGAGTAGCCCTTTACAGTAGCTGACAGAGAGCTGCTTTAATTATGAGAAAATATGTCTAAAACATCTCTAAGCATCAAGGCATTTTTTTATTCTGCATCCTCCACATTTTGCACTTTTCACCTGCTGCATCTAGAAGAAGAGATTTTGGAGTGTATTTAGTAGGTAATTACCCTGGAACTGCAAATGCAGTTATAAAAGGCGAAACTGGCCATATTTTCACTCTTCCTCTTTATGAATAGCCACAAACCATCCTCTGTCCAATCAACAGCCCTTAAACCTGAGTGATGATATGTGCCCAGCTCTGCTGAAGATGTTATCCATTCATGCGAGAAATAAGCAGACACTATTGTTGGTGATAATTAGTTTGCACTCCACAGACCCGCCACGATCCTTGGCAGCGGTGGCCATTAAGGGGGGTGTGACAGGCTGTTATTCTGTGAGCAGGGAGCCTCTGCACGCACCAGGCCCTGCAACAAACGCCCCGCGCTCCCGTCTACGCGCTTTCTCACCCGAGCCGCTGTGCACAAGGGGTAGCCAAAGACTGGACTTCACAGCTGCTCTCTTCAAATGAGGCATTCACACCCGTTCATAGGGAAATGCCAGTGTGAATTTGAAGTAAATCCAGAAAAATCAGTATGGCTGTTCCAGATGTATATCAGTGACAAACTAAAAATGGCTTCAGACATCTAAAAATACTATTCTTAGCTGAAATGACAATCTTTCGTATCTGTCCCGCTGTTGATATAGTGCCTGAAAGCCATGATGGATGACGGTGAACATGAAAGGTAATAAGGAGATTTTCTTATCCCTTTACATTTTTAAGTCCTAACTGTTACAATGAATATTGCTCAGTCAACATCCCAAATTTTTAATTAATTTTAGTTTCCATTTTTCCCATATGAGCAGTTATGCTGCTAGTTCTTAAATTTTTTATGACATTTTTTGTCCTGAAAACTTTGTTTAAAGTAGATATCTTATTTCAGACTATTACAAAGTTCTATACAGTCTCTATTTGGGCTTATACATTATATGAAACTTATAAATAAAATCTTCATTCAGACAGTTGTCGTAGTTTGATATAGAAGTAAATTTTTTTTTCAGGAAGTTGGGTCAAACTAATCAGTAGTCAGGTTTAGATATTAGTACTTAGAGTGACCACTGAAAGTATAGACACGCTTCTAAGAACACAAGGGGTTAAAAGCAAGAACTCTTAGGAGAACTCTCTCTTTGGGTTCTGGTTCTCAGAGAGTGCAGGCTTTCCCCCTGCCCAGCCTTAGGCTGGGTGGGGGAGGGGAAGCCACGCGGCCTTGTCCAGGTAAGCCGAGGGAGGCTGAGGGTCTAGAACTGAGCTAGCTCTTGTGGACGGAAGAGTAGAGAGAAGCGGAGATGCCTTTGTCCCCCTTCTTCTCACTAAGAGGGAAAGAGACAGAGAGCTTGGCGGCACCTGGAAATCTGCTAGCAGAGGAGAAAGAGAAGGAGGGGGAATGCTTAGCGTGAAAAGTGAAACACTAGACTGAGATATCAGCTGTCTAGGGAGTTTGAACTTTTAACCTTTTTCAAGAAATGAGGGCTTTTTAAAAGTATTACCTCTCTTTGATTTATAGTAAAAGAGAGATAGTCTAGGAACTGAGATGTTAGAAAAAGAAATGTTTAAGTGAGAAGAGATGATGAAGTAGCTTTAGCTTGACTTTTTTTGTTAGCCATAGACTGAACTAAACTCTCTTGCAATAGAGACTGCATTTTAAGGGGATGCAGTGGTAACTCAAGGAGATTTGTTTCAGCTTCGAGTAGCACAAGAATGGTGAGAAACAAAGAAAGCTGAAGAGAGAATAGTGATACTCTCTATCTTCGGGAAGAAGATGAGTCTTGTTTTTAGACTCCTCGGCCCTAAAGAAAAATAGGGGAGACTGTAGTCCTAGGATGAGAAACTGAACTGTTATATCTTTGAGTCTGTAGCAAAGCATCCTTAAAGGAGCCCTATGAGCAGTCTGTCCATGCACAGTGGTGAGAACACTGTGACATAGAATAGAGAGTGTCACACTGACAGATTTTTTCTAGGCGGTTGCCATGTGTGACAGGGAAACACAGGGGGGCAGCTGTGTTTCCTAGGGGTCTGTAGTACAAGAGAGACTTCTCTTTCTCTTGATAGTTTGAGTATAGATTACCTGAAGGGTGGTAATTTGATCAAGAATCCCGGGTGATGTTTCATAGCTAAGTGTTTTTAGAATTGAGAAGAGGAGGGGTGGTTTAAAAGGTCTTCATCCTGGATTTAGTTTATGTGTTTCCTGTATTAGTAGTAGTTTAATAAAGTTTTTTTTCCTTTGTTATTAAGCTTAGACCTGCTCTGCTCTGTTCCTGATAACATCTCACAGCATTTATTTAGAAAAAGTGCATTTTCATGGGGACGCTGGCATTGCGCCAGTGTCCAACCATGACATTTTTTGGTTCCCTGACCGGGAATCGAATTCTAGGCAAGATGAGATGAAGATAAGATGAGAGCTATAAGATGAGATCAAAAGGAATAAGAGCAAAGCATGTATTAAGTTATAGTGCCAATATAGAGGTAGAGAGTTAGTGTAGGTTATTGTTTTATGTAGAAGTGTGTTGAATGTAATTTTGATAATAATTTTAAAAATGTGTGTTCTCAGAGGCGAAGGGTAGAGTGTCGTAGTTTGACATAGAAGTAAATTTTTTTTCCAGGAAGTTGGGTCAAACCAATCAGTAGTCAGGTTTAGATATTAGCACCTAGAGTGACCACTGAAAGTATAGACACGCCTCTAAGAACACAAGGGGTTAAAAGCAAGAACTCCCAGGAGAACTCTCTCTTTGGGTTCCGGTCCTCAGAGAGTGCAGGCTCTCCCCCTGCCCAGCCTTAGGCTGGGTGGGGGAGGGGAAGCCACGCGGCCTTGTCCAGGTAAGCCGAGGGAGGCTGAGGGTCTAGAACCGAGCCAGCTCCTGTGGACGGAAGAGTGGGAGAAGCGGAGATGCCTTTGCCCCCCCCCCCCCACCAAGAGGGAAAGAGACAGAGAGCCTGGCGGCACCTGGAAATCTGCCAGCAGAGGAGAAAGAGAAGGAGGGGGAATGCCCAGCGTGAAAAGTGAAACACTAGACTGAGATATCAGCCGTCCAGGGAGTCTGAACTTTTAACCCTTTCCAAGAAATGAGGGCTTTTTAAAAGTATTACCCCTCCTTGATTTATAGTAAAAGAGAGATAGTCCAGGAACTGAGATGTTAGAAAAAGAAATGTTTAAGTGAGAAGAGATGATGAAGTAGCTTTAGCTTGACTTTTCTTGTTAGCCATAGACTGAACCAAACTCTCCTGCAATAGAGACTGCATTTTAAGGGGATGCAGTGGTAACCCAAGGAGACCTGTTTCAGCTTCGAGCAGCACAAGAATGGCGAGAAACAAAGAAAGCTGAAGAGAGAATAGTGATACCCTCTATCTTCGGGAAGAAGATGAGTCCTGTTTTTAGACCCCTCGGCCCCAAAGAAAAATAGGGGAGACTGTAGTCCCAGGATGAGAAACTGAACTGTTATATCTTTGAGTCCGTAGCAAAGCATCCTTAAAGGAGCCCTATGAGCAGTCTGTCCATGCACAGTGGTGAGAACACTGTGACATAGAATAGAGAGTGTCACACTGACAGATTTTTTCCAGGCGGTTGCCATGTGTGACAGGGAAACACAGGGGGGCAGCTGTGTTTCCTAGGGGTCTGTAGTACAAGAGAGACTTCTCTCTCCCTTGATAGTTTGAGTATAGATTACCTGAAGGGTGGTAATTTGATCAAGAATCCCGGGTGATGTTTCATAGCTAAGTGTTTTTAGAATTGAGAAGAGGAGGGGTGGTTTAAAAGGTCTTCATCCTGGATTTAGTTTATGTGTTTCCTGTATTAGTAGTAGTTTAATAAAGTTTTTTTTCCTTTGTTATTAAGCTTAGACCTGCTCTGCTCTGTTCCTGATAACATCTCACAGCATTTATTTAGAAAAAGTGCATTTTCATGGGGACGCTGGCATTGCGCCAGTGTCCAACCATGACAACAGTATAGAAACAATGGCTTGCAAATGCCAGTGCTGTCAGAACTTGGTAGTTCTTACCATGGTTATATTTTTTCCTCATGATACCGCTTCTAAATAAAAATTAAAAAAAAAAAAAAAAAAAAAAAAAAAAAAGTCCAAAATAGTAAAAAGGTTCTTAACCATTTTGGACCAACTTAAGTAATTATAGGGGGTATTGCATAGAAAACTGAAGCTTTTTTTTTTTTTTTCCTTTGGGGTGTGATGCAAGAGGGAGACAGATTTTTATTTTAAATTGTTAACAGAGACAGCAGGCATTCTTCTAAATTCAAAACCAGAGCTCAACACAGGCTAGCAGCATATACAGCAGGAGCACTATACTTCACCTCTTGGAGGGGCAGCACGAGACCCTTGTAAAACAGCAATTTGGAACTGGGCAAGCAGGTCCAGGGAAATACTAAAAGGCAACAACAAAGGAGAAATCATGAAAGTCATAATGTTGTTTTAAGGACCCTACTACATGCTGATGCTTGTGATCATAAAAGGATCCCCACTACACTGAAGAGATTTGTTTCAAACCTCCCTCTACAGGAAAGCCATTATAATGATATAACAGTCCTGACTCCTGAAATTTATAAGATATGTCCAAGCTGGGAAAAAATGAAACATTCCACAAATCAGTTTAATGGAGGTCATCATAGAAATGATCTTTGTGAACTTGAAACTGTCTAAGCACAGTGTGCTGTGGCTTATGATGGGGCTGCACAGCTGCATGAGGGGTTGTTGGCTAAAAAAAGGCTTTAACTCCTTTGCTCTCATTTTGGGGTTCACAATGTTGATATTACATCCCATGAAACCCACAAAGTTTCAAGTACATACCCACAAAGCTAAATTATCAACAGTGAGGAGTTCAGAACCTTAATGGCAGTAAGGCATCTCCCCATCTTAGTGCTGCTTGTGCTTTCCAGCCTGCTGCAACATCTGTCAGGCTGGGCCTGTGAGCATGCAGAGCACAGAGAACACAAACATAAAAGCACAGTCCTCAAACATCTTCAGATGTCAGTGAGCTCAGGGTCAGACATCATGTCAAAATGAAGAGCAAGGAGAAGATTTTTTTCATATGGTAATTCTGCTCAAGGACTGTAGATACACAGGTATAACTAAGATAAAAAATTAACTTTGAAATTACTGTCTGCAAGGAGTTAAGGGACAATCTCCTTCAGCTTAAGCGTTCAACTACTACTTTGAAATTAAAGAGTTTTCTGTTTTAATTTCAGAAGCAAGATTTGCCTTAACTTATATAGGAAAACTCTTGATGTGACTGAGCCCCCACTTCAAACACGGTGAGCACTGACAGCCATTCAGAGACTGCACACACTAGGAAACCTTTCGTTCCGTGGCAAGAGGGACTGTACAGCACAGGTCAACAAAATCTGCAAAGCTACTAAATTACATTCAGTTTGCAAATATGATTTCAATAAATATTTGTCTTTTCAAAGAGCCTAGAGAGCTTGTTTAGCTTAGGAAGGAGAACACAACCATCTGCTGGGAGACAAAACAAGCAGCTTTGAAGCAGCCTGAACTCCCCCTGAGCAGATCATTTTTCAAATATCAAAAGGCACTGGGTTCTGGATATCATTTACAGGTTAAGATTTGCTCAGAAGTTGATGTTCTCCAAACTGAAGCGATCAACCCTGAAATATTACTTACAAGGCCAGAAAAGTAACAGCCAGATACCTCACGGACTCTGTAGTTTAGGATGCCCTGGCAGGAATTTAAACCTATCATTCATATTTTCCTATCATGATTATTTACTCTTACTCCTTTTCTTTTCCTCTGATAAAATTTTATGTTGTATCCCTTTGGGCTTATTTCCTTGGCATAGAAACAGATAGGGGAAAAAAAAAAATTAGGGCTTATTATGAAATCCTGGAAGATGTAGTTTCTCAGAAGAGAACTTCAGGAGAGATAGTCCCAAGTAAATATTGCTTAAGCCTTTGAAGTAGAAACTCTCAGAGACTGAATCTAGCACTTTTCTTGATGTCAAACAAGGCCTCAAAACTCATGAACAGCATTTAAGGGACAAAAGGTCTTCAGCTGAACAGTCATTTCTATATTTTTGTGTAATACTTGGCTATCAATTGGAAACAAGTCTGCTCAAACCACAACTGATGAACTTCCAGTGCAGCAGGACACTGGAAGAGCCAGCACAAGAGAGAAAGTTTAAGAAGCTTTTCCACTCAATGAAGAAAAGGCATTCAAGATGGCCAGAGAAAGGCCAGTTATGTGAAGCATAAATTTAGTGTGAAAATATACATTGTAGTTGTCCTGACAAATCAAAAGAGAAAGTGTACAAGACTTGCAAATCTTTTGAAAATATTTTCTCAGTTTGTTTGTTTTGAAAGATTTTCCCCCTTCAGAAGGGACCAGATTCAGAATAAGTCACACTCATCATTTTTCAACAAAATTGACATCAGAATAGGTCTAGCAATAACATCCACATGCAAGGTTTAAAAATGAGCTTTTTCAACCATAAAATTACTAATTGTCTGCCTTGTACAAAGATAAAGAAAATGAATGTTTCATTACTGTCAAGCTCTTGATATCTTGTTTTATATGGAGAAAAACTAACCAGTTTCAGCTTCACAAATGTGAAAATTTGAGATATGTCATTAAGCTTTCCTGCAAGAAATCATAAAGAGCTGATTGTCTTTATTTTTTTAATTGGAATTCTTTCAGTCCTCTTAAAAACTGTGGCACTGGAACAGTTTCTGAAAAGAATGCTGTCAAAATTTAATGCAAAGGGATCAGAGGACCTGGATATTCAGTCCTTTTTTCAGCTCTCTCACCACTTTATTTTGTGCCTTTGAGGAAGTTGTTTACCTTCTCTGATCTGTTAGAGCTGAGGATTTTTTGCATAGGACATACCAAGAAAAGAAAAGTTGATACAGTGCAGCATGCAAATGCCAAATAAACTCGTGTGCAAGAAAGACCAACGGGAAGATGCACCTACTGACTCGAGCATCTACAACACTCCAACAAACTGCACATCAGTGCTAAAAACCACAGGACCAAAAAGCGTCTGTGGGAAGGATTGCCTGAAGGAGGCTGTATTGAATTTGACCCTAGCAATTTTCAGCCTTGTGGTCTCTCTACAGTGTCTCATTAGAGCTGCCAAGGACAGGCTATGTGACAGCCACAGACTCTGACTCACACAAAGTTATCTGGGCTGGTTCAAGTCTTTTGCTTTATGCTTATGTGTGCATTTCCAATAACTGCATCAGTGTAAATACTGTTAACCTCTTGAGGATTTTGCCACCACTACTTTCAGTCATATGGCATTGGTAATACTTTTAGCCATAGTATGTGCCTGCAAATATGTTTGAAATCCTCTGATGAATATAAGCAGTAACATTCCAGAAAAATTTGAAGGATCTATTCAGCATTGAATTTTATGGTCTGGCATAGGCCACATATATTTGCAAGAAGCAAAGGAACTTAGGTGTGTGTTAAACACATGTTGAACACACATTAATATCTCTGTTTGTTGTCTAGAATCACTTCATGATCACTGGAAATCTTGTCCATTTACACTCATTAGAGTTTACACTGTGACTGATCCGATCAAAGAGTTTGCCAACAGCCTTCAGTTTAATACTAAATTATAAGTGCCACATTCAGGTCAGATCACACTTTTATAAATGTTTATATTACTAGCTCAGGTGTGGAAGCCCACACTGTAGGTAGTTGAATTTATGAATACAATCCTGACATGGGATATTTTGGTTTGGGTACATTGTCCAGTAATCATAGGAGCTGAGAAGTCTAGCAAGTCTCATTTTTTCAGTTTCTCTTTCAGTTTCCAATTTCTCTTTCAGTTTTGCACAGCAAACATGCGCTTCTGTAAAACTGCAATCTGTTCCAACTAGCTCATAACAGAGCCTTTTTAATATGCAGCTGTCTACATTTTGCATACCTATCCAAAAACTATGGATAACAAGCAACAGCATTTACATAATACAACATTTTAAGTAGCTAGGCTATAAGCAAAGTTGCAAGGTAGAAGCAGTTGCCAAGTCACCAGTACTGCAGCATGGAGCTTGGGTAGATGTCATATACTTATAGCCAAAAACATGATTCAGAAAGCCTTTCTCCAGAGGCTTGTTACACAGTCCTACCTTGACCAGCACCATCTCTTGACAGTTACATTGGCCTCACCAAACCAGAGGAGCAGGGTGTGAATTGCAGAGTTTATTGCCAATTACTCAGCTGCAGCCAGGTGTGTTAAATAAACAAGTTTATTTAAAGGGGCCATGTATACATTTATACAGCATGTATAATTTCCAGCAGTAATGGGTCCAATGAAAGACACAACAGTCAAAAGGCAATAAAAAGAGCAGTTCAAAGTTCTATTGAAATGATTCAATTTAGGCCTACTGAATAAAGTTAAAATATTTCACAATATAATATACGTTTACACATTAAAAGAAACACTTTATTTACTCTTACATCACAGTAATAAATATGTTTGGTGATGAGCAAAGCCAGAAGAAAATTTTTTATTCGTCTTTTTCTTCAGAACATTTCAAATATGCAGAAACTGATTTTAATGTCAGAAAATCATTCCCAGTACATGATCCTTTGTCTTGTAGCTTATGGCCATAATAATATCATTCAAAACTTAAACACTGTGAAAAACCATCTTATGAAGACATCAGCCATAGTTTTTAAATTATTGAAAGGGAAGAAAAGAGTTTTTCTGAGATAAACTGGTCAGGAATGAGTGCTAAAGAGTTTGGAAACAAGATTGTCACAGCTATGGAATTACTTGACAAGACAAAATACATCAAGTCAGAAAGATGTGCAGAAAGGGAGCTCTAAGGGAAGAAGACATGTCAGCTGCAGGGTATGAGCCAGTGTGTTTGAGGCAGCCTTTTGCCAGATCCTGACAATTACGGGTGGCTTTCAGATGGGTTAGCCATTATTGTCAGGCTCCTTTGCACAAGCACTTAACTGGATTAACAACATTAAAAGACACTCAACTGAAAGGCTACTTATCCCTTAAAGAAATTGTTGTTGAAAATGAGCATCCAGTCTTGCAGACAAAGTCATCACCTCACTTTTGGAAGAGAAAATTGAACACTTTTTCTGTGCAAAATGCCTATTAAACATCTTCCCCACAAGCCACCCACTGACCTATGGTGACTATACAGGCAATCATGTTCACAGAGATAAAGAGAACAAATAAGTTTAAAGAACCTTCAGTAAAATAATTAGTTGATAAACAAAATTCTGGTCCAAATTTCAGATCCATAAAAAATCAGGAGATGTTTACCTATGAGAATTAATTTTGATCTGGGCATGATTTTACTATTCTGAATGCAAAGGGTTTCTATAGAGCTTTTTCCCTCAATGAGTCTTACTGATTTTTAAATATGATGGTGTGGACACCATATTTGATTTCAGGGGACTACAAGCTAGTAAGAAGGAAAAATTCCTCATAAAGACAGGCTTATTAAATACTGGTTGTTTTCCCCAAGAGATAAGTCTAGAAGCATCATCACCCAGGGTTATTTCAGACACAGCTGGAGCAACACTAGGTATCACAACCTTTTACCTCAAGATATGTTTTTGCTTCATTCTCCACAAGTCTTAGACCAAATTCCTCTTGGGATAAAAAGTAGGGGAAGAAATGGCTCACAGAGATGTAGCTTGTTGCCTTTCTCCTGCTATTAGAGCACAAGCTTTCTGCTGAGAAGTCATTTCTACTGTGACCTTATCAGAGCAACAGCTTTCTTGTCCTGATGCAAATACACACCTTTCAGATTTTAGTTAAAAACAGCTGTTCCCTTGGTTAACAAGTCATGTAATTCTTCTGATTGCATTGTTTCTTCTGGTATTTTTGTACATATACATTTTCAGTCAGTCTTCATGCATGAGAATGTTAGTTGTTCTGTTTTAAATCCAAAAATAAAAATAAGAACTATGAAGATCTGATGGAAGACCTTTGTTTACCCCAGCTGAGATTTCTGAGCTCAAATATAAATAGTTAACTTCATTTTATCACTGAAATGAAAATACATATGTGGCTTGTCTGTTTTAATAGGTCAGATCTAGAGCCTTCCAAATGTTGATGGTACTTGAGGATTTTTTTCCACTTTGATAGGCTTTACTCCAGAATCTCAAACTTCAGCTTATCATTTTCATGAGCAGTTAAAAAAACCTTTTCAGGAAAATTTCCTATCTGTAACTGGACACCTGGAATTCTGAAATCAGAAACACATTCCAACAGAAGAATTAGTCATACTGAAGTGCATTTAAATCAATGAGAAATTTTGCCACTGAGATTATATGGTTGATAATGCAAGAAAATGGAACACCCCATCTATCAGTAATATCAGAAGGAATCTGAATTTTCTTTTGGAAGAACAAAGTACCAGGGAGACAAGTAAAGTGAAATGCAGCAGCTGTGTCTGAGAGGATACACCACAAGACAAATACTGGGATTCTGATGGAAAAGTAATATTCCCTGTGGCATCATGCTGACTATGCAGCTTGTGGTGTGAGGAATGAACTGTTGTGGTGCAAAACGTTCAGATGTATTTTGCTTCTTTGAGGTCACATCAGCCCAAGAATCTCAACTCTTACTACACAATGGATCTAAGCACCTCTTGTGCCAGCCAGGCTCATATATTGCTAATAGAAATGGAATCAATAGCTACAGTTTCTGAAGTGAAACTTGCTAATGGCAAAGTAAAACAAGTACCTGCAGCTTTGAAAAATATAGGGGAAAGTAGATTGATATCATACTACTTGCCCTAACTGGCAGAAATTTTCTTAGCAGCGTAGGAGTGGGCTGAAATCCTATTGTTCATGTGCTAGAGAAATCGATGACAGCAAAGCCAAATCATGTATCTGTTTTCTGAGTCACACATCAGCTATGTTAGAAATCAGAAAAGCAAAGCAATGTGTCTAATGACTGGAATGTAATGTCTCCTTTTTCATGGAGATAAAGCTCTAAGATTTTTCAGGGAAGTGGTGTAATTATCAGGACAGTTTATAGCTGGACATGATTTACAAAAACAATATCCTAGAATGACTGACAGTGTTGTTATTGTTAAGTTAATAAAAGACACCAAAAATTTAACATAACTACAGAAACATTTTTGCTGTTGCTGCAAGTATTATTTTGAAAGCTTAGAAGCTTGTTTGTGAGCTCAGTCTAAGATGAACAATTCTAGCTCTACTGAGGGAGACAGAAAAATTAGAGGAATCTTATGCAGCCCAAGGGGCAGACTGAGGAGAATGCAGAGACATGGGTTTCTTTTCCACAGCTTTGTGAGTAACTACACATAGGATATATTGAGGCTTGGTTTTGTACCTTCTCCCTTGCTTGCTTATCTTGAAACTCAGCTCAATGTTCATGGCTCTTAGACAGGCTTGTGTTTAGATGAAAATTGTTTATTACATTAAAAATAGATAGATCCAGAACATGAGTCCAATTCTCTCCCATGTCACAAGCACTTGGAGACAGTTTGAAGCTTGACTGAGAAGTGTTCTTTCTCAGTTCTTGTATCAGAGCAAAGTGACACAATAGTTGCGTGTCTCCATTGACCAGCAATGTAAGTATCTAAGAACATGAAAAACATTTACATTCAATTTGCTCCATTTCACAAGATCCACAGAAACCTTCACCTATCTTCAACTGCTAAAAAATAGTGTAAAAAGATATAATTCAATTGTCTCCATCTTACAGTTGGGAAAACTGAAAATTGAAAAGATATAAGTTTAAGAGTTCACGGTGGCTGAAACAGTAAAAGACCTCCTAGCCTTTAAACATCAGCAGGATGTATTAAAATTTAAACCATCTGTCAAGAGGAATATCTTGTCACATTTTATTTTGTTTACTTTTTATTTTCAGGAAAGATCACTGACTCTGCCCCCAGCTATGAGAACAAAAGCAGTTTCTGCTGGGGCTTTGGCTTCAGCTTTGTATTCTTTAGGTCTTTTTTCAATTGCCTTTTAATTCAGTCTCTTTCGTGCTTGGATCCTGTCCAACCAAGCCCTGATCTTACAGGATTTGAGAAATTCTGAAAATAATTGATTATATATCTCTATTACAAGCTAGAAAGAATCTAGCATGGGTTCATTCTTATATCCTGGGATGCAATTATGAGAGTCAACACTTTCTTCAGGATTTCTTAGTTTCTGCATATGCAATATGCATATGCAATTCTTTTGCACAGCAGTGCAAAAGGCTCTTGCTTTGTCATGTGTAGGACCACATTGACTCTGTTTCCATGTCTGAGGCTGAATGAAGAGATGCCTTCTGCATTCTTCGGCTACAAATATCGTGAAATCTCAGAATCTGGAATTACACTTTCTGGAAGGACTTTTTTCCCTGCACCATTTCTATTTTAGAAAACAGGATTTTCTGAACTGGGAGTCATGAACTGCTTATTCTGTTGCTTCCTACAAAGACCTGCTACCAGCTACCAGTATAGCCAACAGTTTGGATGCTACTGGAGATGCAATAAAAGTAGAGTGACTTATCCTAGAAAAAAAATATACTTTATTTTAGGAAAGGGAGTAAGTGGTCTTGCTCAAAAAGTTTTCAATCAGAACATTCACTGAATTTAATTCAAAAAACTGAAAAGGGAAACAGACGGGAGATGTGACACATTATATTGCTCTGATTGTTCAATTCCCTCTTCTAACGTAGCTTATTACATGTTTTAGAAGCACCTTACTGGCACTTGCACATCACTGATACTTCTCAAAGCAGATTCTCTGCTTCTTGCTTTACTACTTAGAGAAAATGAGGTTTCTATGTTGGTTTATTGTTCAGTTACTTATCGAACATCTTCTGTATTTCAGCTGCCATTTACCAAAGGTAGTTGAACAGCAGACCATAATAAATTCTAGTGATGTTTGAGATAGTTTTGAGGCCATCATGATCACAGTCTGATGCAGCAACAATTCTACTTCCAACACATGCAAGTTTCACTCTTGCTGCGAATAATTTATCTCTAACAGAGAAGTCTTTGAGCACTCTGCTCCTGAAGTTTTAGGTGACTCTTCAGTTATCAGGCTCAGATCACTAAGCATCGTGAAATCAAAAACTGGGTCAGTGAGGGTGTTGGTATTTTATGGGAATCTAATGTAGAGAAGGAATTCCCCTGTGCTAGTAGCAGCACACTGCTCCCAGTTGTTGTGTCTATATCAGCAGTGTGATGCCCATATCAGTACTTTTGTTGTAGTTCATCAACTACACAAAGGCAAAGGCGTGGAGGAAGATCCCAGTGATACAGCATTATCTCAAGAAGTTTTTCATTCCTTCCACTCCTTGTGCTCTATGCAGACCCACTATAGCTTGGGGTCATACAGTGACTCAAATTACCAGTGTCACTATACCCAGCTCCAAATGTTCCCAAACTCTGAAATCTTATTCACAATGCTATTCACAATAAATACATAAGGCTGAAATCTGAACCTCAGGCTCACCATGGTAACTCAGGGTAAATCCATCCACAGCTAATAGCTGGAGGCTGGCAATGCTGTGGAATACATTACAGAGGAACCTGCTGTCCAACCTAGTTTGAAAACAAAATCACATTTCCCAAAAACGTGCTGCTTGACTGATTAAACCCAGTTGATTTTAAACAGCCACTACAACCTTCCACCTGGCTGGCATTGAGTGCTCTGCACTTACAGAGTCATATCCCAGGAAAATTGCTGCTTGCTTGTTCACAGGTATCTAGCTTCATTTTCATAATCACACTCCTGTTCTTTTCCAGATTTAACAGTATATAGCCCAGCAGGTTAGAATGAGACATATGCCTCCCAGCAATAACTTCCACACAGAGATTGTATTTCCTAACTTTAGTATGTTGGAATTTTCTTCATAAGCCAATCACTTGCAGTGATCCTACCCATGGGGGACTCTCCCATAAACAGTTTTTGTGTGTCCAGATGTAGGATGCCATGTGACAGATGAATTAGCCTTAGACATCATTTCAGCAAAGAGGTTTAGCTCCATAATTTTACACTTTGGCAGCCGCAATGAACACCACCTACCAAAAAAAAAAAAAAAAAAAAAGAAAAAAGAAAATCTTTCTGGTTTCACAAAGGAATATAAAGGGAAATAAATAATATAACAATATGGCTCTTGTTGCTGTCTTCTTTGTTCTACTCTCCAAGAGCTGCAGATGTTGCTCAACAGTTGCAACCAGTTTTTGTTTACCTTCAGATCTCAAGAACAGTACTTTCACCACTGTAATAGTGCCAGAGGCAGATTATTCTACTGGCATTCAGCAAGAACTGACAACATAGCAAAATTCAATATGTTTTGCTCAAAATATTCAGCTATTTTGAGGAGGGAATGCCTCTTCTTAAAGTAAAAAATTTCCAAGTTGTGTATTAGTCAGCACTATTACACCAAACACAAGAAAATCAAACAGGAGAGAATCAAAACACTGCCTTTGTAGGATGGCCACATTGATAAGAAATGAAGTCGTGAGGAAGTTTAATGGCATAGCTTGTCATCAGAAGATTTTTCAACACTCTTTTTTCAACCACAGATTTGGCTGAGTTGCAAGTGAAGAAGTTTAAATTTTCTGTTCTGCATTGTTAGTAGTTTCTCCTTTAGAGTGACTTTTTCACTTTCTATTCTAAAAATATTTATATTTGACATTTCACTTTATATTCTAAAAAGGTTTATAAAAATAATGACCTCAAGAGGGAAGAGATATTGCTTAAAATTAGTAGATCCACAATATGGTTTTATTTCTATTTTAAGAGCATGTTAAATAAGGGGGAAACAGCATCAAAAAGGGAAAAAAAAGTTAGCTTCTAAGAAGATTTAGCAAATGGTATACTAACTGAAACAGCTCAGAGAACAAGAGAGTCATTGACACGGAGATCAGAAATCTTAGTAAAAGAAAATTATAGAAGACAAATACCTTCCAGTACCTGAAGGGAGCCTACAAGAAGGATGGAGAGGGCCTTTTTACAAGGGCATGTAGTAACAGGACAAGTGGAATGGCTTCAAACTAAAAGAGAGTGGATTAAGATCAGAGGTTTGGTAAAAAATCTTTACTGTGAGTGTGGTGTGGCACTGGCACAGGTTGCTTAGAGAAACTGGATCCTGGAGGTGTTCAAGGCCAGACTGGATGGAGCTCTGAACAACCTGGTCTAGTGGAAGGGGGTTGGAACTAGGTGATCTTTAAGGTCCCTTCCCACCCAATCCATTCTACAATTCCATGAAACACATTCCAATCATATTGCGACTGAGATGAACACAGCAGATGAGAGACAGGTGTAGTAGAACAGACTAAAATTAGAGGCAAGAAGGATATGTGTTTGGGATAATTAAATCCTAAGCTATAATTATTCAGCTAAGTGAATGAAGTATATAAAAATGCAAATTATAATAGATAATTTCCATAATTGCTAACTATAAAACACCCCAGCTATTGCAAAAAGTCAGTACTAGATTCTCAAAGGTAGTTGGCCCTTGCAACCAGAATCAAGCATTGTACAACATCAACATTTTAGGACCCTTTTTGTCCTATGAAATCCACAGAAACACAGATGGTTGCACTACCCATCTGGCAAAGGGGAGACCTGAGTTCCAGTGTCTGTATAATTTCAGTGAATATACACATAAGGTTTACTGAAGCCAAATATTTTTTCTATTTCCCCTGTAGCTTTGTAATTCTGAAGCAGTAATGTCCTTTTCTTTTCCCCATCCAGATTTTCAGTCGCTCATTTTTTCTATATGAATTGATACTGTTTCAAGGGAAAAAGATTATTCACCCCATGATATTTAATTGACTGATATTCAGACCATTAGTGTGGGAGATGCAACTTCAAACCTCAGGCAGAGATAAAATTAATCTCAATCTCCCATCTCTTAGCTCTTATGACTAAGTCACTGAATAAAAGGATGTAGGGTAAAACATTCATCTTGGTGCAGAGATCCATGTGTTTGCTGTATTCCAAAAATATCTTCCATTAACCATTAAGGAGCAGATAGGTAAACTTCAGATTTCAGCACTGTTGACCCTCCACTCCATGCATTTCTAGGCATGACTAACAGAAGATACTTTTTTCTAGAAAACTTCATTGAGGAAAATTTAAGAACATAAAGCAAGTGAACAGAAATTGGGAGGATCTGGGTGGATTTTAGATATAAGCAAAGACCAGTTGATCCTGTATGCATCCAGGCAAATCTGCCATTTTTTGAATGAAAGGCCTTGCCCCATGCTCTTTACAATAGGCAGCAGATGTCCATACAACGCCTCCTATATGACAGATAACATCTGTTATATCCTCAACACCAACTCCATGAAGTTCAAGACCAAGTGCTGGGTCCTGCACTTTGGTCACAGCAACCCCATGCAGTGCTCCAGGCTGGGGACAGAGAGGCTGGAAATCTGCCTGCTGGCAACAAAGATGATGAAGGGTCTGGAGCACATGCCTTACAAGGGGTGGCTGAAGGAGCTGGGGTTGTTTAGCTTGGAGGAAAGGAGACTCTGGGCAGATCTTATCTCTCCCCACAAAGGAGGTCCTAGCAAGGTGGGTGTCGGTTTCTTTTCTCAAGTAACAAGCAATAGGACAAGAAAAATTTCTTAGGTTGTGCCAGGGGAGGTTTAGATGGGTTATTAGGAAAAATTTCTTCGTGGGAAGGGTTTTCAAGCATTGGAACAGGCTGCCCAGGGAAGTGGTTGAGTCACTATCCCTAGAGGTCTTTAAGATATGTAGATACGGAGTTCAGGGGCATTATTTAGTGGTGGACTTGGCAGTGCTGGGTAAATTGTTGGACTGAATGATCTTAAAGGTCTTTTCCATCTAGAATTATTCTACAATTTTACATTATCTATATATATCAAAGTGATGTATACATTTTTATCCCATTATGTCTTGTGAAATGACTCAAGCCATCTTTCAAGCTACGTTTTCTAAGATGAAAAATTAATGAAGTAACTCTTTGCATCCTAAAGCCCAAATGGGATCAACTCTCTGTGTGCAGATTCTCTTCTACTATGGTTGATATAGGATTGGAAAAGGCTCCATTGCAAAAAAACCATGTCCTTTGATCCTGCAGGATAATAGACTGCAGTGTTCCCAGGTTACTGTCAGAAAGCAATCTCCAAGAGGCCAGCTAACTGGAGCAAAAAAATAGGTTTCTGTAAAAACTACTATAAAACTAAAGTTAGGGAAAACTTGGAGTCCTTTGAATTCAATCACTTTTCAAGGTGTTCATCTCACTGGCATCCAAATACAAAGGTGAGAGGTGTGAAATAAAAAATGAAATAGAGCAGAATAGTTAGTCATTAGAAGGTCACAAAGTGAGACAGCTTTTTCTGGAACACATTAGCTTCAGTGGTAAGCAAACCTTAAAAGTTCAAAAATCAACTTTAGTTGGACAATCCAAAGTTCAGATATTTCTCTTACCTCTTGGACTATATTCTTCCATGGAACAAGAGAGCAGAGCATGCTCCACTGTCATTTACATGGTATAAATGAAAGTAACAGAGAACAGCTATTTGCCTTTTAATTTCAGTAGCATTACACCATTGATTTATCTGTCTCATCAGCCAGTACATCTCCTGAGAACAGACTTCTGACCAAAAGACCCCTTTGGTGTAGAACCATGACATAAATATCTGCCACTGGACATTAGCAGTATTTATATCTCCAGCTCCAACTTGAACCAGCAAATTCACAGAAGGCAGTGGAGATGGACTTCAAAGATATATTTATTTACCCAGTTTTTTTCAAAACCTTGCAGCTGAGGAGAAGACATAGGCAGAGCCATACTTTTTTCAAACCACTTTACCTTCTCATTAAGCTACACATTTCACCAAAAGCAAATAGATCCTGTCTCCCTTTTTTATTATTGTAACAGGAATATCAGGTTAGAAATGCAACCAAGCTGGAAGGAAAGAATACTTCTTGCCCCTGAAGATGGTTGAGCATCTGCTGAACAAGGTCTGATTCAATAGACTCTACCTCCAGGAAAACACTGGGTTTCATCTTTGCTGCATCTTTTGACCATAATATTTGGCCCTGTAGTGTTTGCAAAAGTGGCCTCCAGGCTTTGTTTGAGAACAAGTTCACTAGGCAGTTCCACTGGAGCATCCCACCATCCCTAGCAGGCTCAGGCACAGCTCCAGTGCATCCGTGCACTGCAGGAGTGCACGTGGACACAGTTATCTAGCAGGCAAGCAGGCACCAGCTGTCCCTGCTCAGCTCACTTCCTTGCACCCACTTCAGTCATTCTTGTAGCAACCTCCTGTGATTTCCAGGTGAGTAGGATGGGCTTTGGACTGTCCTCTCAGGGCTCCAGTGCTGTGCTATAAAAGCACATGGGTTTTGTGGTAGCTGATTACCATAGGCATAAAATGGTCTCAAAGTTAAGCATATGCTTAATTGCTTTCTTGAATCAAAAATCAATCTGTCCTCCCAACACTGATTATAGCCCAGATCTTGCAGGGCATACTGATTCATGGCTTTGTCTTCATGGAGGTTATTGAAGGATCAGTGCTAATTTCCCACATTTTAGAAATGTTTAGGTAGATGAGTGTAGGAATCAATCAATGTACTCCCTCTGCCATTATAAATCTTAGCTGCTATCAACATTGAGTGCCAAAAGATGTGAAATAAAATATTTCACTCCCCAAAACAAATGTGAATGCCTTTGAGAGGAGAGGTCAAGTGTGGTGTGGCATATATTGTACATGTACACACATAAATCATTGATAGCTAGATTAGTTCTCTATATTGATCATATCATACTTTCCTAACTGGTAGATTATCTAAGAAAATAATCACTAAATTATCTTGAAGGTACCAGCTTCCAAGCAAGATTAATGATACATAATTTACTTTATGAAGGAAGCAGGCATCCAATAAATTAGAAAATGCACACCACCATCAAAGCAAATTGTTGAGTATATCCAGCACTCGCCTTACTGAGTAGTTGACAAATGGTTTTTACATTCTTTCCATCAAATCATAAGTATTTTCTTGTCACCCACCTCATTGTATAAGCAAATATCTGCTGAGTTCTTATACACATGCTATTGACACAAAATTAATTTCAAGGGACAGTATTTGCATTCACATATGATCATGTGGAAATACAGTAAGAGAGGTTCAAAACAATTGAGATTCCTTTTGTGGGATCTGACCTTGTGACTTAATTGCATGTGTTTCAATGTTTTTTACCAAAATCTTTCAGAGGAAAGATTCATCTTGAAGTTAAAAATACAAGACATCCAACCCTGACTAATAGTGTCCACATGTGCACCACCAAAAGCAGCCCTGATTCTGAGAGTAAGAGTGTCCTTCCTACATCATCCTTATACTGCCATCTTCTTAGGACTGCTGAAGATAGACATTTACAGACCATTTCCCTGACTTGTTTTTCCTAGGGATAACCCTAGGTAAAATTTGGATTTAGAGTTTACATTTTTAAGTTTATATTTACCATTTGCTACTAGCATCATCAAAAACTAGTTATCCAAACTAGCTCACTTCCATCTCTTAAACCTTTTAGCCTCTAGCATCCACAATAGTTCCATTTTACCTTTTGAGGCTTTTTTATTTAGTTCTAGGAATTGATTGTTATTGATTACATTTCATTGTACTGTCACAGGGAAGAAGGGGTGAATGGAGATTATAATTACCCCTGTTTCTGAAAGCATTAATCAAATATTACCCAGCCTTCACTACCTCCACAAAAAGGGAAGTGAGTTTCACAGAGAAACTGAGGCACTGAGAATGTGACTTGCCTGCAGTCCAAAAAGTGAGTAATTTATGGAAGTGTAGAATATTGTGGTGATCATGCCATGGTGTCAGGCAGCATGACTGACACTGAGCTCTGTGGTCTCATGGTGAAGGGACAGGCCTGGGCAATCACAGCCTGGCAGGCAAGAGGCTGAGCCCCTGAGGCTTAGCTTCACTGTTGAAAGAGCACACTTTCTGCTCCTGCCAAGTAATGAAATTATTGGGAAGGGTAATTTGGGCTTTCTGGAGAGACTGAACTCCTCACAAGCATTCATACCTGCTATGCCACAGATGACAGTCATTCCCTGGTGGCACCAGCAGCGATAAATGTTGCTTTACAGAGCTCTGACCGAAAAAGGAGGCAATGGGTCTACACTAGTTTCCCAGTTTGGTTACCTGCTTCATTTGGGTCTTTTGTCAGCCCTGGTAGATATGAAATAGAGAAGAAAGGGACTGTGGTCCCATCTGGAAGTCTGGGAAATGTTTACTAACTCCTATCCCAGCAAATAACACTGTGAACAGCACAAAAATTAGGAAGAATGGCTGGCAAACTGGCTTAGTGAGAAAAGGTTCCCAAAGATGTAGCTCATACCAACTGTACTTAGAAAAGCTCGGTTTGGATAATATTTCCATTGTCTGGCATATTTTGTAAAATGTGGCATAGTTCCGGCTAATAAACTCTTTGATACAGTTGTTATGAAGATGAGCTTCCTGAGGCAAGAATATTTCAAGAATACAGCTGGTGGTTTCTGTTGGAGGTTCTGTATAACCAGAAAGCTATCTAAAGAAGCCTTAATGATTAATCTTTAAAATTGAGAGGTAATGTAACTCAGTACAAGAGCATTGAGAGGAACTTAAGACCTAAAAGCAGTGTAGAAGACAAAAACAAACTCCTCCCCAACAACAGCAACATATTTTCTGTGATTTTACAGTTCTGGACACCCTTGTTTTACATAAACAGGAGGAATAGGCATTTTTAAATTAAAAAAAAAATCAAAATATATTGAAAATTTTATAAACAGTGGCAACATGTTGTTGCTTCTGCATTATGGAGATAACACAGAAGCACAGATCCACATTCAAGGAGGCAAAGAACTTTGACATATTACCTAGTCTTGTACAGAACACACATTTTCAAAAATAATGGCTTATTTCTTATGGAATGTTATTATAGCCTGCAATGTTATTTCAGAGTATAACCATTAATGCCAGACAGCATTTCTATTTGGCAAAGGCCATTTGCAAAGAGGACACAAAGAGGAAGGCACAGAAAAAGTTACATATTACAAAAGAGAGAAAGGGAGGGAAGAAGGAAAAATATGGACCAGTCTTCATCGTTGTGACTGAATGAACAATGGGTGCAATTACACACATTCAGGCAGACTCAGTCAGCACACTGCACACTTTCACAACCACTGTTCTGTTGAGTTCAGGCATTTGCAGGAATAATATGTTGTGTCGCCTTCTTGCTTGGCTTTCTGTGCTGTTTCTCAAGAGGCTTAACATTTGTGTGCACAGCTCAGCAGCTGTATCCACCTGTGTCTGCTAAGTCAGGGTGCCAGAGCCTAAAATTACCCTTAAATGGTGGTCCCCAGGGCACAGTGAATTTCACTGCTGACTTAAAACATGCCCAGTCTGCAAATCATCAAAACATAAGGGAAAAAAATGGACACTGTGAAAATATGAAAAAGGTGTATTCTCTCTCATTTAGCAAAAAAGGTGTTACAGGCACAGCCCTCAGATGGATTCCAAAAAGGAATATGACATTGCAAATACGAGGTCTTCTTTCATCGCACATAGTTTTTTCTAAAACAGCTGATGAAGAGCTGACATCAAGTAGAATAAAAATGGAAACTGGTGGTGCAGTGGCATGCTAGCCACATAGTCTCATGCCCTGCACACCTTCCAAAGGGCAACAGGCACTGACAGAATGAAATAACAGCAGTCAGACCCAATTCTTCACTACTGAAGCAGAGACATCTACCAATACAGAAATTGAACAGAGGCTAGCGGACATTGGAGCACAACTGTTACTTTATGAAAGGGTTGGCAATGTCATGTTCCAGGAGTGCAAAGCTCAAAAGATATTTGATAACAACAGAGTCAAAAGGGCCACTTTGAGACATAACCACTGAAAATACAGCTATGAAATACACATTTAAATGTCTGTGTCCTGACAGTCCACCCTGGATTACAGAGTCAGCAGCTGGGTAGAGGAGCGCAAATAAAAGGCTCACTATTGAGTCTTGCAACATATGTGCAGCATCAATCACCTTTTACATAAGATAAAGTTGGTCTCTTTATAATCCTGGATGGCAGAGATGTGCACAATGGATCAAATCAGAGGGCAACATGTTGTCTGGGATCAGCATTCCTTCATCTTCTCATCAATACTCTTATTCACATACTGTTGGTGGAGGGATGGCGGGGGTGTGGAAAAAAAATAATCCTGCCCACTTGGAGGAGGGTAGGATTATTGAGCCATTTGTTTTCTCACAATAGTGAAGGGCTTACATAAGCAACAAGAAAAATAAGCCAAAAAGGCACTTGTGGTTCTGCTGAAATCCCATACAATTCCATTGCCCTCTGTTTGTGCTTCTTCTGATTCACTGTTTAATAGTGAGTAATTTCTTTGAGACTGCATATACAGTTATAAAGGGCAGGTGAAACAATCCTCTACAAATATACAGGTTTGAGGGCTTATGTCCATTGGGTCTTGCCCCAAAAAGGCACAAAGCATACTCTATATCCATGGACCAGCAGATTCAGACTGGAGAATTGACAGGACAGTTTACCGCTGTCTGCAGCTTTGTCTCATTACCTATCATGTATAATCTCTGCTGTGAGCTAGCAATAAGCAGTCTTCCTTATTACCATTGCAATGTTCACATAATTAAATTGTTCTCAAATTGTAGGCTATAACAGCTTACAAACTTAGATGAAATTGTCATGACAATTCAGAAATGCTTATTCTCTCTAACCTGTTTATAGGAATAGACACATCCCAATTGTATGTGAAAAAAAAAAAAGCCCTAATCCATTAGAAGTAATGTCATAACTGAGTATGTTGATTGAACTGCTCATCAAAGTTAAAGGTCTCCAGAAGTCTTTGGAAGTATATTTATCATCACTGACAAAAGGTTACCCAAGGATATGTGGAGCTGTAGAAAAAAGATAAGTTTTGGAAAGAAATTGACCCCTATTATCACAAGTTGTATAAATTAGCTATTTTTCTCTACCAAATGAATTTAACAGAGAAGACATAAAGCTCTGCTTAAATCTCAGGTAATTGTGAAATTCATATCACCTCTTCATTTTTCACAACTGGTAGCTAATTTATTTTCGTTACATTTCACTAGAATAAAATGATTTTTTATTTTTATTATTGTTTCCAGTGTTACACAGAAATTCACTTTAGTGGGATAATTATGAATTTCGCATTTTCTCAGAGGACCATTTCTGCATATCAATGAGTAAATATATATGTTACCTACGTTACTCATAGGGCAAAATACATTTTGCCCAGCTAGGGGCAGTCTGGAAGAGGGTCCTTCAACAATGAATTTAGAGGAAGGCCACAGGCCCACTGGGGCAGCAAATATGTCTTCTATGGCAGAAGGGTTTTCATTAGACACAAGACAAGATCTGAGCTTCAGTGCTGCGCAAAGCTGGGACACAAAATATTTCCTATTCCTTTTGCCACTTATCTCTTTGCCATTCATACAATGAAAGGTTGGAGTGGGCAAGAGTGTCATTCTACAACAGCATCAGAAATAAGAGACTTTGAAGAAAGAATAAGTAAAAGGATAAGCTATGCCTCTGGGCATTACACATGAAAAATACAAAACTAACTAACATCAAGAAGGGAAAACATAAAAATTTCTGCATCTTGGAATTTTTGCAGACAAAGAAGCTATTCAATACAGGACTTTTAATGATTAATGAAGAGGATAGGATTGCCTTTCCAAAGCTGCTCTGAGTACTAAATCACAAATGACCTTTAGTGTTTCCAGCTGAGGGTGATTTATCTCATTTTATCACTAGTGTCTATCATTGCTTCTTATAAAAATTGGGTCTATCTACTTCTAGTAATATATGCTGCTCCCCTGGGGATGGTTCAGGACCCACCCATCAAGACCTCCCTTCTAAAACCACAACAATCTGGCTGAGATCAACTGCTCTATGCACTCCACCCCTTGCTGTCCTTTGCTCTAACACTCAGGAGCGAAGCAGGAATGAGGTCAGGTTTACTAACCTTTCCCCAGCTCACAACAGGACATCTAACTCTCCTTGGATCTATCCTCAGCTTTAAGGCTCCACATTCTTGGGGAAAATGTGCCTGAGAATTTATGGTATATTAGAAATGCTTCTTTTTAACTTTTTATTTCATACCAAGAGCACAGAAGTATAAAGGGTAAAGAACTAATTTAATGTATAATACAAAACTAAAAGGACCAGACTTTTAAAAATAAGCTTTCTCAATCAGCTTTCCTTCATATAAGCCCCTTTCTGTGTAATCTTTCCGGTGCCATTCCTTCCATGCAAATCAAAGTGCCTTTTAGGATGAGGAAGTCAGGCCGGGCAAATAAAAGATCCTCCTCTAGCTTTAGCATAGGATTAATCAAGAAAAGTTGGGATATAATACAGGAAAAAAAGATAACAGAATTCTACCCCGAGTTCCCTGCCATCCGCTTTCACAAGGCAACCTACGCTCCCCCACTTTCTTCAAGAAGGGTAAACAGAGAGGCAGACATGAAACAACACTGGAGATATGGATATGTTTAGTACAAAAGAGAAGCGAGAGTAAAGTTTAAAGGAGTGGATTCACAAGTAGGATTTTTGTCATTGTTATGGCATCTAACTGTTTAAGCACTCTTTTATTTTGTGCCTTGAAAGCAAAGATCATTACATAATGTGGTGAAGGTGGGGACAGGCATTCAGAAAGAAAGAAGAAGGTTGGCAATTTGGACTTTTATCAGCATATTGGAGCTCACATACATCACTTTGTATACTCTGAAATTGTTGATACTCACAGAATCAAAGGAAATGAAAGGCATTAAATACCTGTGATGATATATGCCAGCAGTTATTATATAATCCAAGCACTTAGCTGGTGCTTGAAACCACTCCTACCAATTTCAAGAACAAGGAGCTTGCTTTCAAGCCTTCCTGACCCATTCAGCTTTTGTCCTGCATGCAGAGAGACAGCAGCTAGCATGTTTCCTTTCAGGGAGACCATGCAGATATCATAAGAGCAGTATCTCTCAGTATTATTTCCACCAAAAAATAAAATACATGGTACATAATGAGTCATGGTACCTAATGAAATTTAAAATGGCAACAACTAAGAAGAGTAGCATGATTATCAGTATTTTCTATTATAAAACTTAAGCTGCACTAAACTGAAAAAGTTTTATTTTAAAAATGAAACAAAATATACCCAGGGCAAAAAAATACCTCTTCATAAGGGCCAAGGATATTCTTGGGCTCCTGTTTGAAGTGTTAATTTTTCCAGTAGTGATGCTTCTTTGATGAAAACACACTTGCTACACTGTCCTAGTGTATATTATATCCGGTACGGATGCAGTTTTGCATCGGTTTCTGTTTCATCTATTTTTATAGTTTTGTTTAGCTATATTTTATCACATACGCTTATTTTAAGAGCTGGACTGACTTTTGCATATTCATTAGCATAATTTTTTACTGTATTACCAAACTTTGTGCTTGTTTTGTATCTTATATTAAGGACTTAAGCCACATTTTACAGACATAAAATGACATATACAGGAGAAGAAAGAACAAGTATTTAACCCATACACTGGTGGCTCACTTTATGCAAAATACTTAAACACAGTACTAGTCAGCAAGAGTAAATTTAAAAATTTCTCATAATGAAGGAAATGCTGTAGCAAACATAGGAATAAAATCCATATTTCTTTCCTTTCATGTAGGCTCTCAACAAAGTTAAAATTACTTGTATGTAGTGTAATTAAATCTTGTTATCTCATGCCATTTCAACTCAGAGAAGTACCCAGCTACTCGCAGTTATTTGCACCTTTTCAGAAAAGAAAATAGCTCTCGGATATATAATTAGCCACAATGACCTACATAGATGTCATCTGCAAGACTGCAACTGAGCTCTAGTCTTGGAAGTATTGGCAGGAATTGCTGCTTCACAGGAACCCATGCATTTCACATGTTACTGGCTCCCGCTTGCTGTCTCTTTATTGTACTCCTATGGTACAGAATTGCATGCAGGATGTGCACTCAGGAGTGAACACGGTGGGTCTTCAGGGAAGTCTGGGAACCAAAACACATCCTCCTCTAAATCATTTTGCTGAGATGCCATTGCTTTGTCCCACCTAGAGTTTATTCATGCACCTGCTCAATGTAATACCTTTTAATTATGGATTCACACCAGTAGAAAAGGATGCAGTAAGAATCCTCTCCTGTAATAAAATACTACTCACTCTGAATTCAGAGAACACACTATTCTATAGAGAATGCTGTCTCCATATGAAGAAGATGAAATGTAATACTTTGTGTTAATGAAGTGTAAAACTAAAAGGGACATTAAGATAGACTTTTCAGACTCCCTTTGACATAAAGGCCAGAATTGTACCCAGTAACTCCTGCATGGAGCAACATGTCTCATGATTGACCTAGGATGTTTCATTCAAGGCACATTTTAACTTGTCTGAATAACTTATGAGGTGGAAAATAAATGACTCTTAAAAGGTTTGGCTAACCTACACCCACCTTTGGAGAGTCTCACTTGGTGAGTACGGAGGAAAAGGTTCTTGCCCTGTTTTCATCAGTAATCAGTTAATCTCAGTTGGTTTGTACATTCAATAAGACAAAGCCTGGACTCTTCCCAGACATTTGTTCTAAGACATAAACCACAAATGCTCTGGCAATTATCTGACTCCAGCAAACACTGCTACATGCAAGTTCATTGTTTGACACACCCTCTCTGATTTCTAGTCTTGCTGGCAATCCTTTTTACTCCCTTCATTGCTATTAGGATACATCATATGCCTCAAACATTAATTTCCTGGGTTTCTTCCTCTGGTCTTTTCTCTCTTTTTCTCTTTTCAGGCAGCTAGATCTTTCCTGGTACACATATCCTTTAAAATAGCTGTTTTGTTCACACTTTTTTAACAGTTAATTCCCAAGGGCTCAATAGCCTACGATCTTCAACACCTTATTTATAAATTTCCCTTCTCCAATACATTATCTGCTAATCCAATTCCAAAATATTTTACCAGCAAGTACTCAGGAAAGAAGTCTCTTTCTTTTAAAAATTCAGTTCATATTCTTATCCTGCTCTGGGATTAGCTCTGGCTGGACATGAAAACAATTATTCTGCAAGTATTTAAATCTGCCTTTCCACTTATATTAGTTTTCAATATGATGGACAGCTCCATTCTATTAAATTGCTCTTCAGTAGTGCCATTATGTCCATTTCCTTCCAGAATTATTTCCTCTTTCCCTTACTCTTACCCATTCTCTTTGCCTCCCTCTGTCTGCTTTCTTCTATTTCCATATTTATTCTTTCATTGACTAAAATCCCCACAGCTTTAGCAGTGTTTCTTAATATTTCTCACTAAGATATTTACCTGTTTCCTATCTCATTTCTTCTCATTTCTACCAGTGATTGTCATAAAATTCCCAGAGGATCATAATGCTACCTGTGACCAGTTTTGGAAAAGGAGTCCTTTATTACTCACATCTCCTTTAATCTGGATGACTTGTTGAGTATTTTGGTCAGGGTAGCAAAAGCTCCAAACACCTACCTAGCTTAAAAGCTACCCAAAACTACGGTCACCAGTCTTTAGTCCTTTTTCCTCCAGAACAATCACTGTGAAACTTTTAATGCATTTTTGGCATCCTTCCACAAGGCTTTTTTATTAGGCAGTATACAAACATTCTTCTCCAAAGCAGTCTGCAACATTTAGAGCTACTCATACTGTTTTAATTGACAGATTTCCATAGCTTATAAGAATCTTCATTAAACCTTTCTGATCTTCTGCTGTGTCTATAAAGCAAACACCATCCACTGCATTACTTTTCTTTGGCTGCCTATTCTTCATCCTTTGGGTATCTCTAATTACTCCCCTGTCTATTCTGTCCATCTAACTTTGTGGTATTAGCTTCCTTTAATGTATACCATTGTCTGAAAGATGTTTATGGGCAGCTGGGACAAGAAAAACTTCATACTTCCTACTGCTCTCCATGACATATTCTACAGGTTTCTTCACTTCCATCACAACCTTGATGTCAGGGTTGATTCTAAGTTTTCTCCTACTCTGGCTAATCTGCTTCTGTGCTATTCTCTGTATTACCCCAGTAGTTTCTGATAACATTATCTTCAATAAATTTGTGTCCTCTCATCAGAGGAGACCGAGTTTTCTCCTGTTTTTATCAAGTCCCAGCTCCCCACTGCTGTCTATGGATTTTCCTTTACACAAATTACAATTCAGTTTTAATTCCTTTCTTGCTCATCTTGGAATACAGTCCAGACTTAGAGAGCAATTGGTATAGAAGTTGCTTCAGCAAAAGTTTTTCCACTGAAAAAACATAGTTAATATAAAAACAATTTCTCACTGCAATAAGCTAGTGCCACAATGAAATTTTCATCAACAAAAAGTCTTGTAAATCCAGAAATGTAGAACTTCTGTTTGAAACTAGCAGCACATAAGACCTCAGTGTGGCCAGTTATTCATAGAAAAAAGCCTGCTCACATCCCTGCAATTTCTGATTATTTTGAAACTTAAAATTTGGTGTATACATAATAGTTACTCCACACATATCCAGACAAATTCGTTTCTTTGGGTTTTTGGTTTTTTTTGGTTTTTTTTGGGTTTTTTTTTGTGTTTTTTGTTTTTTTTTGTTTTTTTTTTTGTTTTTTGTTTTTTTTTTTTTTGTTTTTTTTTGGTTTTTTTTTTTTTTTGGTGTTTTTGTTATTTGCTTGGGTTTTGTTTTGCTTGGTTTTGGTTATTGGAGGATTTTGTGAATATCCCTTGAAATTTGCTCTGTCTAGTTTGGCAGATTAGTGGTCTCACTTTTCTTCTGATACCAAGCAACAGCAGTGGTGCAAGGGTATTCTCATGTTTAGTGACTCTCTTAATTTCTCTGGACATTAATTTCTCAGTGCAGACATTACTGAAACACCTTTCACTTCCTTTCTTATAGTTCTGAATTCTTCAATACCTTGTTAGTTATTTTGTAACTTAATAAAGAGTTTTGCTGTGACAGATGTGGTCCTGAAGACAGGTTCACTGTATACCCTTTCAGCAGGGCAATATTCCTATTAGCATAGCAACCAGCAGATTGAGACAAATTTGAATTTTTTCTCTACCTCACTATAAACACCTTCACTAAAGTAAATACAAATTCCACTGCATGGAGACTGTAGGAAAATATACAACAAATAAGTACTTCCAACTTTCAGGGAGACTCCAGCAGGGCTCTGGCTTTGGCAAGTGAAAGATTGCAGGCAGTACATCTTATTACATGGGTGGTCGAGTTATTGAACTTTATTGACAAAGGGCTGGATTTTCCAGCAAGACAGAGCTTCATTAAAATTCTGCAGAGACTGAAAATTCAATAATCTCTCTCACAAAGCACTGCATGAGTAGGGCTGATTAGGCAATTTCTCTCTCATTCCATTTCTTTTGCTAAAAGCGTTGTTACTTCTTGTTGGTACAAAAAGACAATCATTAAATGAGCATTCGCTATACTTGATTAAGCAGAAAGTTTTAAAGGTGCATTGGCTCTCTTTCTCTAGAATTAATTGAGGCCTATAAAAAGTTGCAATAACAACACCACTATCACTTAATCTTTCTAAGCTGAATTATTTAAAATTTGGATCTGATTAATCCATTTATGGCTCTTTGTGGCCTTCAATTCCCTGTTTTTGTAGTTACTTGTACATTTGCAGCCAGGTCTGCTGGGTACTGGGAAGAGTGTGTGAATTACTCTCTACTTAATTTCTTTCCTTGCAAATCACAATTTATTTGCTCTCATTTAGTTTCAGATTAAG
This sequence comes from Vidua macroura, assembly GCF_024509145.1. Lineage (NCBI taxonomy): Eukaryota > Metazoa > Chordata > Aves > Passeriformes > Viduidae > Vidua > Vidua macroura. Next base: position 20,558,209 of record NC_071576.1, on the reverse strand, counting down.
AGACCCTTTAAGAATAGAATGGTGGGACCAGATTGAAGATCAGCTACCTGATTATCTCTTTTTTGGCAGTGGCTATCAGTTGTTAGGAAGGGAAGTAGCATAGCAAGATTGTTATTATACTTCCCTTGAGAAAGACAGGGGTCTCAGCAATCCATAGTCTAGGGAATTCTTGACACAGAGATTGTATCTTCAAATTTAATAACTGTTAGTGGATTTTTCTTCTGTGACTTTGTTTATTCAAGTGCCCCACCATCACCCCTCTCTTTTACAGCATGATGGTGCCCTGCTGCTTGCAAGAATGTTTTCCTGTAAGCAAAGCCAGTTTAGAGACTAGGAGACCTAATAAATCTGCTCTTAAGAGTCTGTTCACCATAATCACAGAAGCAATTTGCTCTCTTTGTTGTTTGTAGGGTTTTTTTGTTGTGCGTTTTCTCTTTTTTTTTTCTTTTTTTTTTTTTTTTTTGGTTTTGGCTTTCGGTTTTGGTTTGGGGTTTTTGTTCTGAATTGAGAAGAGGGATGTTAGGATTTCATTTATGCAAAGACAGATGATGAAAAAGATCCAAACCCTACAGGATGGGAACCTAGAAAGAGAATTAGGGGATGGACCATTCCACTTATCTTCTCTGCTCTTGATAAGTCCTGTATTACTGATTGTTCTTTTGACACCCACAGTAGGTGTCTAATGCCACAGACAATGTCAGTATGTGGTTGCTCAACAACATAAGTTAATCTACTTTGGTCCTCAAAAATAAGGTGAGGAAGCTGCTGCTGTAATTCAATATCTTCTGCTAAGATGCTTTTGGAACACAGACCCATCCACTCTGACTCTCACTGTATTAAGAAAAAAACACCCAAAACAATCAAATACCACAGTCCTGATTCCAGTTGTATTCTGCTCAGCTGAACTTCCATTAACATCAGTAAAATTTTGTCTAAGCACCGAGAAAAACAAAACAAATAGTCTCGAAATATGGTCAGTATTGGACCAGGTACATAAAACTGTGCATTGAAATACTAATGCAAAGCTTAGGTATTGCTGAGCCTCTCACCCTTTGATCACCATGCCATTTCTGACCAACTGTTTGATATTCATCTTGATAATTTTTTTCAGCTAAAGGCACCCAAAAATATTTTAGAACTCAGTATAGTGAGAGACCGCAGGCCAGAGGAACAGATGTGTAGCCCGAGACATCTGGGTACCAGATGAGGGTATAAGAAGCACCAGGTGGCAGCAGGACCCAGCAACATTCCAGCTAAGGCTAAACATACATGGGAGACCTGTCCTGCAGAGAGAAGCAGTAGAGTAGAAGGCTTAACTCTTTCCATGCTTAAATCCTGAAGACACCATTCTTCAGATTAAAATTTTGGACACAGTCATTGCCAAATCTGAATGTGACACATAAAGAGACTTTCACCAGATCTACCATCCTCAAAGTTATGTGTTCTACAGCCTGGAAAAGCAAGTTTCAAGAAGCAACTTCTCTTTGTTAATGGTTTGGGAGATACTCCAGTGCAGGTCTGTACAGCTGCCTTCATATGTCTATCCTTTCTAAAACACTATCCAGCACAACTGCTTTATCTCGAAACTCTTTTGCATGTTATTCTATTTTGCTATTTCTCTGAGGAGACTTTCGAAAGAGACTTGCTGGCAGTGCTCACAAATCCGCACGAGGGGGCAGGAGAGGCTCACACTTTCAGGCAGCAAAAGCTGCCTGTGATAAGAGAATAAGAGAAAAAAGTGACTTTAGCGCTGCAAGTCCCTCCGGTTCTTTACCCTTCTCCTCTCCTTGAAGACAGCCTTTGCTGCAAGGCTATTTCACAGTAGTGGCTGGAAAATAAATATGACTCGCAATAAAACTTGTGTCAACAAAGGTGCGCAGATTTGCCTCAAATACACATAAGTGTCTGGGATTGTTAGCAGGAAAAGGCCATTTTTTCATAGCAATTTCCATTCCTATAATTACTTTGAAATAAATACCAGTAAGAACTGCAGTTAAAAGACAGATCAGAACATTCCCTTCCCTTATGTTTTTTTTCTGACCATAATTAAAACACTGTGCTGTAAAATCAGGAAACACAAACACCACGGCCTGGGAAATGTGAGGAATAGGGTTGCAGGAGAAATTAGTAGGATGCCTCATTGCAGTCACAAAGTAGTCCAGCAAAGTGGATCAGAGCTTGAGAGAGCCAAGCCATGATCCCATGTAAATCAACATCAATCTCTTGATGCAGTAATACACAATTTACACCTAATAAAGAGTGGCTCACATTCTTCTGTGGGGGAAAAAAAAGTGCTGAGAAGAAAAAGCTCTTGTTCATATGTTTACCTAATCCAACTATTTGCTACAGTAATAACCACTAAAATTTGTTTTGGACCACTAACCTTCAGTCTTCTCATCTCCCATACATTTTTGAAAAAATAAGTATACAAACAAGAACCATGAGAATGTTTGATAGGTCTGAAGCTGAAACCAACTATTTTTTTTCTGTAAAAAAAATAATGTAGCCTTGCAATACTTTTAGAAGGTAGAGGACTATTCTTTTCCTGTAAAGAGATAAAAAGAGGGTCTCATGAAGGCAGTGACTTGACACAGGAAGACAGAAGAAGACAGAGTAAATGGGAAGTTTCTTGTTACTCAGCATCTATTCACGTTCCATCACAACTGCTGAGGTTATCACCTTCTCTTATCTGCACAATAATCCTCAGTGTCTCAGTCCTGCAGCACTATCCTACACAGGGTAGCATGACATGAACCAGGGTAGATCATTAAGCTCTGAAAATACAGGGCAAGAAGTATGAAAAATGTTGACCTTGCATGAAGTGGTTGCATTTGTCTAATTCTCTCTCTAGAGAGAGTCCATGTCCCTGCCACAGCTGTGGACTACTTCTGCACTCTCCTATACATCCATTCCAATGCTTGTTTATGTTGTGAGCTAACTTAACTTCCTAAACTAGCTAATAATAAAGCTGACAAAGTACCAAGCTCACCTCCTATAAAAAGAAATGAGGTATCAGGCCAGCTTCAGTGTCCTGGAAGCTTTCACCTTAGTATGCCTCAAATGCCCATCAAGGTCAAGTCACCAGGTTGACTCTATTGGGAATGCTGCTACATCTTTGCAGATCAGGAGACCCATGAAGAAAGCATTAAGGTTGAAGCCATCACAGACAACTGGTCATATATGCCTTAACACAAGAAGGGAATTTAGCTCCAGGCTCCTATTAACTTTCTACATCTATAGCAACCACTCAGGCAGAGGCTTCTGGTCTAGTGTTTAGTTCTGGGACTGCTGGTCCTCTTTAACCACTTCTCCATCAGTGGGTATATTTGTTCCAGTGATTAACTCGACACCATTCCTGTCAGGTATTCCCTTCAAGACCATCTCTTTCTAGTATTTCTCTGACAAGTAAGTGCTTTGTTTGAGATCATTCAACAGAATGCATCTGGTCCAAAGGGTCCCATCTTCATTCCACAAAACCACAGCAGTAGTTACTAATGTAGTATCACTGAGGATTGCTAGATGTGGGTATGGCTATTCTGATTCTGCATTTTAAAGACTTGGGTGAGAACCTACCCGATTTTAAGTGCCCAAGCAATGCTTCCTGATTTACACAGGCTCATAAGGTGACTTAAAATTAAGAATGTGTCTGCAGCACCTTGCTAAGACTCAGACTCTACTAAGTGACATTGCCTGTAAGGGATACAACAATAAAAAAATCCAGCTGTTGGCACCAAGGAAGGCTTCTTCACGCTGGGTGGCCAAGACCACATTTTCAAAGTAGGGAGATGAAGGCTATAATTGAGGCTTCCCATGTGTGTTCAAATCAGAGCCTTACATAAAACTGTTAAAAGCAATGAGAAGCCTCGCACTGACTTTAAAACTTTTTGAATAAGGCTGTTACATAGCAAGTATTGCAGATAAGGCCACCACAGATTGGCACTCAGACAATAGAGGCAGATTTCAGGTAAGATCAACCATCACTGAATAATTTTGCCCCTGATCTGATCCTTATCATAGCCTGCAACAAAATCTCAAGCTTGTGTGCTACGTCCTGTGTACATCACAATCACTTGACTTGGAGATATCTTTGTATTCCACCAATTCAACCACGGAAAAGAACAGATTTGCATAGTGCAGAAATCAGTCATTGCATAAGTTCATTGGTATTATTCTTTAAGGCAAGGGCTCTATTTCGGCTACATTTCCCTGCAGAAAAATTCAATGGTAATTGCAAGTCACAATTTCGCACTGCTGAGATAGAGTTGAAACAGCAATAGTTAAATGCTTCCCTCCTGTGATGGTATTAGCATGACTGCTAGGAAATATGTGCTTGAAAATGCCAGAGAAAGTGATTTGTCTGTGACAGAAGCTGTTTTAAGAAGAGAGAAAATGAAAACCACAACCACACTAAAATAAAGCCTCTTTTAATGAGCTTCGGATGCCTTCTGGAAAATTGAGAAGAGATTTTAATGCATAAATGGTTCTTCTGGTATATCATTATATTTTCTGTTGGAAGGTTTTGTTGGATAGGTTTTTTTTTGTTTTTTTTTTGTTGCTGTTGTTGTTTGGATTTTTTTGCCTACTATGTATATACTTTTTTATTTAACTGAGAACAAGACTTCTGTTGTTAGAAACAGAAAGCAGGAAGAACCAAACTGCTCTAGTCATCAGAAGAACCAGTGTGAGAGATGTTTACCTGAACCTAACCAAGATTCCTGAGGATACCCACCAGTATTTCCTGGAGGATGGATTGGTAATCAATTTAGCTTTGTGTTGCTGAGCATGAGTCATTGGAAATCATAATGATCAAGTGTCATCTCTAAGGTGAAAGTAAAGAGAGGAAAGTACATGAAAAAATCCCATATGCCTTTGTGGACCTTGCTTATGGGCACAGAAAAAGATAGAGCAAAATTACACCTCTTGAGGGTGTGATGGTTTTCACTCTATTTGATTGTGGCAACCAAGCTGCATGCCAGTCTATTGCTCTGCTGTTGAATTCCCCTTTGTCATATTGTCTGCTCAGAAGAACTGGCATATTTATGTCTTACGTTATCTGTCCTTAATCTCTCTCATTTTATACCACTAGAGACATTAGTGGGGTGCCATTACTGCTATACTCATTGAAAAAACAGCTCTCTTATCCTTCACTCTAACACTCAAAGTGCAACCCTGGTATTGAGGAAGTAATCTGAACTTGTTAACTAGCATCTGACTGCTTCTCATTTATATCTTTTCATGAAGTTGTATGAATTTATAGTTTTTGCCTTCAATGAAAGGAACAAGTAAATAATTGAAAATTATGAACAATTTCAAGGTGCAAGCACTGTACTATTCAACTATACTCTATTTCTACTTGCTTTCCAATGAATCTGTGCACACTAACCGAGGCTCAAGAAATGCAGAACATTTTCCCTATGAGAGTTATTTATGGCATCATTGCAGGGAAAAGGTCTATACTCATCTTTAACACTTCCTGAGTGAGTAATATAGCTATGAAACAAGGATTGTTGAAGGCTCCTCCTTCAAACAAGTTTTATGAAAAAGTGGCAGCTTTTACCTGAAGCATACAGGCCAGGCATTTATCTGCCAGAAGCAGTTTCAGAAGCTGAATATCCATTTCAAAATGCCACCTCTGAGATCACTCTCTAAATCCAGGCAATATAGAGAGAGGTCCATCACATTGCCAGTTGGCTGGATCAGACTTTCCCTCATCCCCTCCATTCAGTGTGACTGCTATTCTTAGACACCTAAATTCATGACGCAATGATCCAAAGTCAGCCCCGTACATTCATGTGCTGCAACCAAGCTTTTGAACTGTGGAGGAGGGAAGGAATTCCTCTACTGAAAGTCATGATGCCTAAATCCTGGTCTGGAACTCATCCTAACAAAGGCCAGCCTTGAATTCCCTTCATAGAGAAGAGTTTGTCACACCTCATGACTGTTGAGCTTGATATTTTTTCAACTCTGGCTGATCATTAACATGCAGGCTCTATGACAAACATTTATTCTTTATTTTCCTTAAGTCCAACTGCCCAGTTAGACCTCAAGTTTCCTTTTGCTCATTCCATCTGCTTATTCCACACAGTCGATTTCCAGGCTAGGAGGGAACATGCAGCACTGATGCTGTCTGCTGCATAAACAACACAGAGGATGGGAAGAGGAGACTCAAGAGAAATATCTATACAAATGGTATGTCACCAGCCTTTTTTTTTTAAAAAAAAAAAAGCTTTTCAATAATCAGTTGCCCTAGGAGAGACAACTGAAAGCATTTTGTCTGGCAGAAGAGAGATGTTCATAGGCTGCACACAGAGTCAGGTTTAAGTTTATTTTATTACTTTGGCTTGTGGCTGTCACAAGTCAAAATAATTTATAGTGACAGTCTTAGAGAGACCAGAGTCAATGCACTCCTTGCCCATTTATAAACTTCACCTGCTTCATGGTGAGATGACTGTAGTGCATCTTTACAAGACAGTTTTGAGTCATGTTTCATCTATCCTTAATATCTTGTCTTGAAAGCATGCTCAGTTTCCATTTCAGACCTATTCCATACAGACTTTCAACCACACATTGCACCAGCAATTCATGTAATTGAAACCCTTCTGTAATTAAATATTCCATTTTTCTCTGAGCTGTGTCAGACACAGAAGTGTCACTGAGATTCAAATCCTTCATCTGCTACCCTTTTGCAAAGGTTCTCTGAGACCAATCCAATTCTTCTGACATCAGTCCTGTGACATTCCCTCTTCACAGGACAGAAGAGAAGTGTCTTGAGGTTTCTAGCTGCCACTTTCTCCCACTGCATGCTCAGACTTTAGCCTCCATTTCTAATTTGGTTGCCAACAAGATCCTCTCTAAAAGGGCTAAGAGAAAAAAACTTATGGAGGAGACTGGAAGACATGGTTATTCAGCATCCACCCCCATCTTTGCTGCTGTCTGCTCTATACCTCCATCTCTGTCTGCCTTACTTCTTTTCTTTCATCACACATTTGTCCAGCAGAGAAGGAGGGCATTTGTTAGGTGGAGGCCTAGTTTGTATTCCTGTCTTCTCTACTAGGTGCATCCATACTCTTAACGATTAATATGTAACAGTGAAACAACTCTGTAGTTTCACAAGCTCATCTCACAAAGGACTGAAGAAGTAGCTCAGTTGTTAACTCCCTTGGCTGTTACTAAACTCTTCCAGGCATCAATGAGAAAGAGACAAGAAAAGTCCTTGGGAATAGAAAATGTCTGGTCATAATTATAATGCCAGCCTAATCTGTCACATGAGAGTTCAAGACCAAAACTAAATGTTTGAACTCCCTCCTGAAAAAACGAGACCCAAGCTTATAAAGAAACTATTAAATCTCTACTACAAAATTAACTACAGAATCAGTGGACCATGTTAACAAACAGCAGCTAAAGAGTAAATTCAAAGAAAAGCATGTATCTCACTCCCCTTGAGTTGCTTTCCTTTTGCTTCTGTCTGTCTACATCAGTTAATGACCGCTCAAGAGCTTATCCCTCCAGCTGCCAAGATATCTCAAACCCAGAACCAATTCTTGCCTATAGCTGGCCAGCCGATCCACAGAAGGGTGGAAATCATCACAAATTTCAATCATGTGCAACTTGAAAGTGGTATCCTGTCTCAGCAGGATTACACCAGTTGCTCATTCATCTGGTAGTGTTTTTCTCATCCTGAGTGCTAGGAGTTGGAGAGGGGCAAGAGACCACAAGGCCATAAAGTTCACAGGAAATAGTAACAAAGGCTGTTGCCTTCTATCCAGAAGGCATCTAGTGATGCATCTAGTGATCTTTACATACATATCCAAAAATCATCTCTGCTACTGCAGCAAGTACAAGTAACTGCATTTATAAAGAGGGCTTTTATAAAGATTAAAAAAGTGAGAATGAAATTCCTTCCATGCAAGGTTGTTGTACACCATTACTAGTTCCACAGATGCATAGCAACTGCTAAATCCATGCAGGGTCTGATGCACCAGCTGCATCTGCACACTTGGCCCAAGCCAAGCTTCTGTTGTGTATGGGTGCCAACACTGCACCCACACTGCTTATTCTCCATAGCCTGATTCTCCAAGCTCTAATAGGAGAGCTGCAGGAAGTTTCCCTTACAGGTAAACAGGTGTTAACACCCTCCTTATATAAAGAAAGGCACGGGGCTTTGGGACTAGCTGTTTGTGTATTTACACCCTGGTTCATCAACCATAGTACTTAATTGCTTTTTCCAAATTAAAGCAGAGAAGAGAGACAAGTTCAGTTAATGAATAAACTGTTCCCATTGTTAATTAATCAGTGGCAGAATAATGATTCAGAATCAGAGCTCCACTGTTCTAGCCATACTCAAAAGGAGATCAGCTCACCTCCTCCCAAACACTTGAGAAAGGCAGCATTCAGAGGTTGCCTAGCAAGTGAGCCAACACAGGCTGTGCTACAGAGTGTGCTGCCACAAACGTCGTCTTGACGCACTCCCACTTCAGCTCCCTCGTCACCAGCTCTGGATATGTGCAAAAAAGGAGAATTTCCCAGGTAATCAGGGCCTTAAACAGCTAGGACTCAGTTTTGGCCCCAAGTCCTGGCACACCACTCAGATGGCGGAAAGCTGGTGTGCAGTGTTCCTGGTGTGACATGCATAATAAGCAAATCACTATCACAGCTACCATCCACACTTGTCACACTCTTCAAATGCTCTCAGGATTTAGCTTCATTTGTTGGAGCCATTAGAGTAGCCACAGTAGCTACTGCTGGATACATTCAGGGGTTCACTCTGAAGCTGTTACCCTGTGATTATTTATTAGAAAGAATTAGATAGAAACTTTTTCAAGAGGAAATTATATCAGACCTGAGACTACATGGTTAATAAGTAGTGAAGAGCAGCCAGGCAAATTGCCAGGCAAAAGTGGAAAGCATGTAACCAATGGAGAGGAACAGCTCGCCTTCATCACAGACAAACTGAGATGGCATCTGCTGTAGGTCTGCCAAGTGCCCGCATTTCCTTGCCTTGATTTCACCTGTGGCAGCACAGGCAGGAGAGCTGGCTGTGCACGTGGCCAGAACATTCTGCTTTGTTTGAGTACTCCGCAGTCCATTGACCTGGCGTTTTACAACGAACTCAAAGCACATTTATCCAGAACACTGGGAGACTGGGGGCTGGAGGGCTATTCCAAGAGCTGAACTGACAGAAGTTGATGTCCTCATCATTTATGGCTTAATCAGTTTAATCATTGTGTCACCAGGGCATTACAAAAATAACAACTAGCTTCCAGACTGGTCGATACATTTATAAGGTTTTTGTACATTGACCTTATAATACACAGCTGACTCTAATCTGCCCTGATGGAAGAAAATGGCATTTTATCACCAAAAAAAAAAAAAAAACAAACAAAAAAAAATCACACCAAAAAAAAACCAAGTTCTGGCATGGTATTACCACACTCCACAGAGACTAGCTAAACTAAAGTAAGCCCATAACAAGTGTACTAATTAGAGGATGAAAGAAATTAATATGAAGTAAAAAAAAAAACAGGAAATCAAATTTCCAGGGATATTTGCAAAGTTGTGGGTGTTTTCTGTGTGCAGTGAGACAGGGCTGAAACATGCACAAAAGCAAGGATCTTCTTTCCAGGTAGGCTTCAACAGACAGTTCAAATTTAAGTACTGTGAAGAGTGGCATGTGAGGAAACAGAGAAATTTGACGGAGAGGTGAACAAAGTTATTATTCAAGGAAAGAATGAGTGAGGAAAAACTTGTCACATGACCCAGCCAGTGGATGCTAAAGAAATTAAGGGCAGGGGTGATATGGGGGAATGAATTTTGGAAGTCTGATCTGAGGACCAAGTGCACAGTGACAGAGTTGAAAGCCTGGGACACAAGTGGATTAGATAGTAGTTTCTGAAGTAGCAACAGCAGGAAGTTTATGCAGGAAATAAGTAGCAGACAACTTTTTCAGAGACAAATATCCTGTTTTCCTACAAACTTTCCTAATTAAGAAAAAGAAAGAACCCAAATAAATCCCATATAACGAAATCATCGGATTATTTTTTTTTACTTTTTAAGTAAGCAAAACGTTCTTTTGACCTCTGTAAGAGGCATTAGTGGGTTTTAAAATAAGAAAAATTAACACCACATTTCCCACAACTGAGCTTGCACACCCCAAGAGTTTTACTGCCCACTCTGGTTTCCTGTGTTTTGTTAGTTGTGCTCCACATAAGAAACAATGAAAGCTTTTTTGTTGTTGTTGTTAAGAAACATCTTTCAATTGAGCTGTAAACCACTCCTGGTGTATGTGAGCATGGATGTGTGGGGGTGTGTGAGCAAGTTTGTGACAGAGGAAGAATGGATACATGTGTAATAGGGGAAAAATGAGAGCTAAGAAAGAAAAATCCAGTCTAGAGTGGAATTAAGCAGTTGTGAAACAGGATTATAACAAGATGAGGTTATTTTTGTGATTTTAGGCCAGTTGGGGAAGTGGGAAACCTAGAAATTCTCTCAGTTAATAGCAAGGCAATTCAGAGCTCATTAAATGCTCTTGGTTGTTCGGCTGTTTGTTTTAAATCTCCCAGCAACAACGGGGAGAAGATTTGCAAAAAAACTATAGGAGGGAAAAGCTCCATGGAGTTTAAAAAAAAAAAAAAAAGAAAAAGGAAAGAAAAGGAAAAAACTCTATCCATATGAATAAAAGCTCTCTCTGTGCTGGGCTTCTTTTAAAAAGATTTGCTCTTGTAGGTTTCTATATTGTAACAGCTGGGCTGCATTCTTTCACCATTCCTTCTTAAGCAAAAAACCCAGGGATTTTAGTGGGACCTGGTGCAGATTACAACAGCTCAGGGTAACTAATCAACTGCTGCTGGGTCAGAAAGAGAAGATCCGCTGCTGAAAAATGGCAGGAATTGTTCCCCTCTTTCAACTAAAGTGGTGCTGAGTACTGCTTCCTTCTGGCAGTTTCTGTGCTACAAATTTTTCTTTTAAAATCTTATTTACTTTTCCAGCAGTGATTCAGGCAGTTACTTAAGGTCCTGCAGCTAAATCAAATATTTAATTTTCATCTAGTGTCAGTGAAAGATAACAGAGCTCGGCAGGTACTCAGCATGCACAAATTGAGATTTCGATTACTACAAGTACTTCTGTGTTCTCAGATAGCCATAGATACAGTCCGTCCAGACAATGGGTAGTTAGTAGGAACCATTCTTCCTAAGAACCATTTTGTTCTGCTCCTTTCCCAAGGCTGCCAACAGAGCTAAGTGGTTCCTTGGGAAGCACACACTTGACTCCACTGGGCTGAATCCCACCACGTCACACAGCTGGCATTTGAAAACAATCTGCCCTCACTGCTGGGACAGCACAGGGCTGGAATACTTACCTACAGGTTAAGCAGTCAGCATTCCATTTCCAGTCCTGCAAAGCCATCCAATTACTCACCATGCAATTACTTGGTAGTCAGTAAATAAAATTCACATGATCAGAAAAATACTGCTTTGTTAAGGAAAGGAGGAACAGGATAAATAGAAAATTAGGGGGTTCTTTTCCAGTAGAGAAAAATATTAGTTTCAAAATTTGTATAGTTATTTCTTCTCCAGTTCAGGGATGTTTGTCTGGATCCATTTCTGGCCTTAAACTGCTAGGATGACTTACCATCTAAAAAAAGCCTCACATTCAGGCAATGTGTCTTAAGTCCTTTTCAATTAATTCAGCCTGCAGACTCCAGAAGCTGGGCCACCTCCGATTAGGTCTATGTGCTGTTAGCAACTGGCAATGTGTAAGGCAATAGAAGTATTATACAAAACCTTGGTAATGGCTGAATTCTGCCTGTTAACCTCAATATGTTTAACAAAATAAAATTGCTCAAGCCTAGCAAATCTATTGACTTTCTAAAGCTGGAAAGGACCCAAATTTACTTTCTCCTCAGTGCTTAAAGCCACTATTTCATAGACAACTGAAGTAATAATTAAAAGAAAATTGGCCCACTAGTACTACAGCCAGCTTTAATTCTATTGCCCATGCTAGATACAATGCAGAAAAGTCAAGTCCTCATTGTAAAAGATACATCAGGTTTAACACATACATTAGGTTTACATGGGAAAACCAAGTGGAATGCTCAGCTTTGGAATATGATGACCTATGAGTGCTTTCTACATGGCAGAGGGAGAAGTGGTGGTGCCACTTTCCTTCAGGTTCAGCTAGCTTTGGGGATCTGAAAATCTAGTTTAAGTTCAGATGGCTGTAAGATTATGTGGAAAGATTGGGTAGAAGGAGTGAAAGAAAAGTTTTATAAGGATGTGCTCCCAGTGATCTGATGGCAAAGTGATCACAGTGATCTGATAAAGCAAGAGAACTAGGCTCCAGAGTTTTTGCTCGGAACATGTACATAGGCCATGTAGACCACTTCCCTGGCTCAGCAGGTTGCCCCCAATCCCCTTTCTAGTAGTGCAGTGAGAAGTGCTTTAAAATGCACATAGGGAGATTCTTTAGATAGTCCACAGAGAGATTCTATAGATATATAGGTAGGTTTCTGGTGTATTTCTATTCTGATATTGGTTGTCCTAAAGAGCTAGGATTGTGCAACTGTACTTGCAACTCAGCTGAATGCATTTTAATTTCAGGATTTTTCTTATCATTTTCCATCTCAGCTTTCCTTTGTTTATATTTATCCTGCCTACACTCCTAAATATTTCCTTTCCCCTGACCCCTCTCTTCTTGGTATTCATGTCACACAATTTTTTCAGACTGTTAACATCTTTCTATTTCAGCATCGCAAAATTAAACCAGATTTAGAATCTTCTCTTATAAATCAAACACAACATGAACAACTAACACATCTCTTAAAGGTGACTCCTCTCACAGAGCTGGACTTGAGAGGCTGACAAACTCACAGCCTAGGACTTCACAAATTAGGTCAAACAACTGTAATTTCAGCTGTGCATTTCCTGCCTTTTTTCCCCACATAAAAACATACATTAATAAACTGATGCCAAGAAACTCCAAAGAGCAAATCACAGAGTTTAGCCAGCTGAAGAAAAGGCAGAACCTCAATTTGAACACACAAATCTGAAAGTGTTTTTACCCTTTGATTTTTCATCCTTTTTTTTGCATTGACAACAGAGGTGGAAAAAATCCCCTGTCTATGACAGATGCATGATATTATAGAAATTTACTTCTCTGCAAATATGAAAGCACTATATCAAAAGGGGAAGGGAGGAGATGTCTTTGCAGGTTCTAGCCAACTATTTCATATTTATCATGTAGACTCTTTGGATTAAGAAGCTGGCATGTCTCAAACATATCCTGCTTGCTTGAGTGCCATAGTATTGGAAAGAAACATTCAGAGCTTCATGTTTCTTCTGTATTACAATAGTATTACTTTCAAACCATGCATGGAGACCGATTACTTTGCCCCAGAGCTATTTGGCTCTCCAGGCTAAACAACTGCTCACTGTCTCAGAACAAGGACAGAAATTAAATGCTCAGCTGACTCTTTACAAATCTTGACTAAAGGCTGGAAAACAGCATGTCCACCCTTCAGCTTTCAAGGAGGTCTATGGGAAAATAATGTGGAGGAATAAAGGAAAGGCATAGGAATTACTTTGTAAGATAGTATGATTCTCTAATTGCTCAGGAATTAAGAGGTGAGATGTAATTATTCACTACAACGAATTCATTATTTAACCTTGACAAAATCCCTAGTGATTGATTCTGTGCTCAGGTTTTCCTGTACACATATTCAGAATATTAGCTAATGCAAAGCAAGTCACCCAGATTTTTAAAGGCCTTTAGGAACTCTCAAAGCTAGCAGCTATCTCTGAGAGTACTCCACTTTTTAGGAGGCAAAGCACTCATTTAACTGCTGTAGCCACATTACCAAATCTCCTCACACACAATTTCTAAGCTTAAGTACCATTTGCAAAGAAGTCATACCCCAGATAGGAGAGCCCTTTCCCACTATCTCATTGCTCCTTTGCAGCACAACTGTTGCAATAACCCTGAAGACAAAGCCAGGAAGTGTGTGATACACCCCGGGCCATAACCATCACAGATTTAAGCTGAAAACTTTTGAGGGCTGTCAGCCTGAAACAAGGGATGATAAACGGCTATCATCTTTGATGTGGTATATTTGCTTGAATGCCAAATGTTGTTTAAAGACTGTTATTTTAGGTGTCCTCGACAGGGCAGAATGGATCATCAGCACTGAAAGTACCAACCTATTTGACCTAAAAAAAAAAAAAAAAAAAGGTTCTCCTACAGAATGCAGTAGAAATAGGCTAGGGGAAAATGCATATGAAAAAAAATAAAAAATCCTCTCTTCTTTAAATTTCCTGGTCCCAGCCAGGAATTGTCTGGAATTGATTTGGTATAAGCAATAGGGCCTTTCAGATTTGAAAGAAACACAAAATATAAGCCCAAAAAATATTCAGTACCACCCCCTCTTCCTAAAGAATAGCCCAAGTATTTTTCAAGAGAGCATACCTTGCACTGTGTCCAGACCTTTATGCAAAAAAATACTAAAAAATAAAGCCTCTTCTTGTATGTCTCTGCAGAGGAGCTTCACAGGAAAGCTCTCAGCTAGAAGCTCTACTATAGGAATCAGAGTCCTTTTGTGCCTGCTGTGTCAGGGCAGTGTAAATTTACACCTGCCTCAGGTTTAATTTAACAATTAGTAATTATTTGGTAAATTAAGGAAGGTGGGAGAGTTTCCTCTCAAATAGCGCTATTATTAAATAAGAGAAAAACTGATTGCTAAATGAACTGAGCATGTTATTTCTGCCCTCTGGAGTGCCAAAAAGACTAGGGTAGGTTTGTAGAATTCTAGGCGTTTCATTTGCAAAGATGTCTTGAGTCTTCCATTCTCAACTTTGCTAATGCTGTAGTTGACATTTTGCTGTGAAAATCCACTTTCTTTCAAAATTTTCTTCTGTCTTGAAAATCATGACTGGCCCAGACACAAACAATAAGTCAAAGATCAAGTCTTTTCCAAGGCTGACCAGCATCAAGAAGCCTGTGTTCCTCTGTGGTGAGCTGCACAGCTCTACTTGGTCTAACAAAAACAACCCCAATCATTAGTATCTGAGGTTGTATTGTTTGTTCCAACTACTCATGCATCTTTTTACTTACCAAAACCAGCAGAAGATCAGGTCCAGGTCAATATAAAGCAGGTACTTTTTGCTGGCTAGGTATAAGCTCCACCTTATCTCTTAAGTAAAAAAAACTAGCAGCCCATAACTTTCCTGTACTGAAAACGGAATTCAGTTTTATGGGGAGAGCTTAAAGAGAGGGCATTCACTGAATGTCAAACCCCAGGGGAAGGCAAGGGTTTAACAGGTCTAATGAGATTTGCTTTGAATTTCTTCTGATCTGCATCCCAGCCAGTACATAAACAAGAAAAGGGACTGGTCCAGAGCCTGCTGCCATTCAAAGACAAGCAAGAAGCATTAACCTGTATTAAGGAAGACAAGAATAAGTCTAGAGGCTTTTTCTTAATTCCTGACATCTGAAACCAAGGTTCTTCTAACATAATTTCAAAATATTTTTGATTTTGGCTTAGTATCTGATGTAGCAATAAAGCAAAGCTCTCATATTTTGAATACTCAGAGAGCTCCCAAAATACTAATGGCAAAATCTTAGTCCCATTTATCCAAGTTCACAGAACTAGCATGTCAGCCTCTTCTGAGAATCTGATCATTATGAAATTAGCTGGATGGGAGCTGAACTCATTAGAAATTCAGCCCCTTAACATACAAAGAGCATGTGGTGCCTTTTCATGTGTGGATGTGCACATGTGTTTTAGGGTAAGGAGTAAAAGATAGTAATGTTTGAACATATTGTGTCAAGAATTAAAAGAACCCCAAAACATTGTAAGGCAGTTTCACAAGAGTCAGTTAAAAACTAGTCTGTAGGCCTTATAAACTGAGAGCCAACAAGACAAACAGCAGTGCTTTGTTCCCTATATGTGAACACAGGTTCTGATAGTACCATTTGGTTTTAAGTCGTAGGCTATACACTTGGTAAATCTTCCCTTCACTGGCAAATTGATGCACTGTTTCTCTAAGTTTGGGTCAGAGTTATGCCAATTCCACTGGATCTGACCCCTTTTCCACGCACAGCTCAGCACGTGCCACCCAGGCAGCACTCGACACTGCTTGTCAGCAGTTGTCCTCTGAGCATGTGCTACACAAGGGCTGCAAGAGCTAGTCCGTGTCTGAGCTTCACATGAAAGCCCAGAGTGCCAGGACTGCAGTTGTAATATGCAGGACTGAGTCCCTGCCTGGCAAGAGCAGGGCAAACGCAAGGAAGAAAACGAAGTTTGCGCAAACTATTACTTTGAAAGAGAGTGGGGAAATACCACTCCTCTTGTGCAAGCTTAACAGAAATTCAGCAGTGCCCAGGGTCACCGAGGCCTGCCTGGCAGCAGTCTCCAGACATGTGTTAGAAGATCTCTAGTGCAATACCAATTCAGACAGCACGGTTCCAACTGCTGGGCCGCTGATCATCTGACATCCTGCAGCTGCCAGTTATTCAGGAAAAAAAACCAAACCCAAACTCTTAGAAAAATGCCCAGGGATCAGAATGCTGCTGAAGCAACATGGCCTACCTGTGCCTTTTGCGTGAAAGGTAGAGATTCATAATTACATAAATGCATAAAGAACTGTCCAGGAATAACATCAGGCCTGGAAGAACAAGAACTAAAATAGGAATTATGTGGTGTTGCAAGAAATAAAAATTTATTTTAAAATAAAACAGTCATCAAAAGGAACAGCTACATTTCCCTTGCTTTCCTGAGTAATATTGAAGAGGTGGTGAAGAGGAAAGATTCTCATCTTTTATGGAAATAAGTCTGAAAATCTGAATTCTTATTGTAACTGTTACCAGTATCAACTAACACTCTACAAGTAACTTCCACAGCATAACAAGATATTCAGTGAGTATTTAGTATACATTGTTGTCTGAATTACCAGTTTCCTTCAAAGACCTACAGAGGCAACTTTAACATATATCTTTTTTTTTTTTCTTTAAACAGAAGATAGACCACAAAATGTCAGCTTTGTAAGCATCCCAAGCAAAAAAAAAACCCTCAATTATATTTGCAGATATCTATATACAAAAGACCAAGATAGAATGTTAGCTATTGATTTTGCCACCTGGGATCTTCAAAATCCTACAACTACTCTAAAACTTATTTATATGTAAGTGATCTTTAAAATAGATTCTTGGACTAGTCAGTGTGGTCTAAGGTTTAAAGGAAAGGGCTGAGAAACAGGAAATATGGGAGAATTGGGTTGGATGAAAGCCTGGATAAAGGCCTTTGGTTTGTTTGCATGATTCTTAGTTAATAACAAGGGAGATTGGGTGTCTCAAAAAATTCAAAAAAGGGAAAGAAACCTTTATCTAACAGGAAAAAAAAAAAAAAAACAACAAAACCAAGAACATTCATATGAAGGTAACTGAACTTGTAAATACTAATGGAAAGTAGTTACGTGTGTCATCACTTAGAAGTGGAATGGACAGAGCCCTAGGAACTGTTCTCCAGGGAATTCTCTCTAGAATAAGAGCATCATAGACTGTTAAGTGTTTTAAGGGACTGCAGAGATCATCTAGTCCCAAATGCCTCCGCCATGGGCAGGAACACCTCCCACTAGATCTAACGCAGCCTTGAATATTGCTGTGGTTGGGGCATCCACAGCCTCCCTGGGCAACATGTTTCACTGCTTTATAGTAAAGATTTTCTTCCTAACACTAGCCTAAATCTCCCCTCTTTCACTTTGCACCCATTGCTCCTTGTCCTATCACTACAGTCCCTGACAAAGAGTCCCTCTCCAACTTCCCTGTAGGCCCCTTCAGATAATGGAACACTGCTATGAGGTCTCTATGCAACCTTCTCTTTTCCTGGGTGAACAGCCCCAAATTTCTCAGTCTGTCTTCACAGGGTACGTGCTCCAGTCCTCTTACCACTTTCGTGACACTGCTCTGGACTTGCTCCAACAGGTCCATGTCCTTGCTATTGGAGGTACCAGAAATCTATGCAGCATTCCAGGGGGGGTCTCCCAAGAGCAGAGTAGAGGAGCAGAATCACCTCTGTCATCCTGCTGGTCATGCCTCTTTTGATGCAGCTCAGGACTGGTTTGGCTTTCTGGGCTGTGAGCACACATTGATGGCTCATGCTGAGTTTTTCATCAACCATCATCCCAAAGCCTTTTTCCACAGGCTTGCTCTCAATCACTTCTCTGCCCAGCCTGCAGGTTTGTCTCAGATTGCTGTCACCTAGTTGCAGGACCTTGCACTTTGCATTGTTGAACTTCATGAGGTTTGCATCTGCCCACCTCTCAAGCATATCAAGGTCCCTCTGGATGGCACCCCTTCCCTCCAGTGTGTCAACTGAGCTACTTGCCTTGGTGCTGTCAGCAAACTTACTGAGGGTGCACTCAATCCCACCAGAGATACTGAACAGCATTGGCCCCAGTACCACCCCCTGAGGGGCACTACTTGTCTCTGGTCTCTACATATATAAGGAGCCATTGACCACAAGTCTTTGTGTGAGGTAGCCAGCCAGTTCTTCATCCACCAAGTAGTCCTGTGTCAGTTTGCAAGAGGATGCCCAAGAAGGGTTGGACCTGTGACTGCAGCAGTGTTGGAACAATATGATAGAAAATCAATCAGCTGAGTGTTCTTGTCCTCTCACTGATACCAATCAATGACACACAAAAAAAAAAAAAATAAAAAAAAGCTGTACAAAATAATTTTAATTTATTATGGAAATATTAAAAACAGTTCTTTTACTGTTTTCTCAAACCTGCTCTTCTATGTGAGATAGTTATATGAGGTCTAATGGGTTCTGTACTGGTTAACCTACTTAGGGCACGTTTAGATATTGTTTTGTGTGTCTGTGTGTGCACAAAGGTCTGATCTTTTGACAAATGCTTGGAGTGCTGCCCACTATAAAGGCAATGATTTTTTTTTTTTAAGGAAACACTCCAAAGATTCAGGAATAAGTCTGCAGGAGTATGACATTCTATTATTTAAGATATGGAAAAGGGCTAATTTTTTTAAACATTCTGCTGTTACACTGCTGATACCAAGGCTGTATCTCTTCTTTTGTCCTTTCTTATGCTTATATTCCTCCTAAACTGCAGACCAACACAAACTCCAAGGCAAGAGTTTGAAGGCAAGAACAAGGCATTTGAAGGCAAGAACAAGGCAAGTAAAGCTATGACATTTTGATGCCATTTTGATACTGCCACTAAAAATTCATCTATTTTCTGCTTTTTTCTTATGTTTTTTTCTGAATTTTATCTCTGTGCTCAAACTTTAAAATTAATTTAAAACTCATTTAAAGGTTCAGACAAACTTTTTGCAAAAATAATAAAAATAATAAAATTGTTTACATCTCACTGAAATGCAATTATTTAATGCTAGATTACTAACCATGTCAGTATTGTTGATTAATCACTAAAATATTGTTGCTTAAACTCCAGACATTCTATTGATATATAGTTAAACTTATGATAATGTCAGATGAGTTTCCTGGAAATTTTGTTTAACAGCTTACTTGTCTTAACTTTGTCACAATTATCTAAATTTTTTCTTGTTTGAAATGTCAGTGTACAATGTCCTCCTTAAATATTACACTTGGAGTGTGTAGAGTGTAAAAACACACTTCTCAAAATATGTTCAGTTAGGGTAACAATCATGTGAGGCTGTAGGGTTCCTGTATACCTTTGGAGCTAGAGTTCATGGCTTCTCATGGAGACATTCACTTGCAGGATTTTCTTTAATTTCACTCATTCCTTCATATTCTGGCAAATTTGCCCATTTAGGGATGCAGGGAGAACACAGAAGAAAGAAAAAAAAAAAGTTAGTTTCAGCAAGATTCTACAGAAATAACTAGAGAGATACTCATAATGAGAGTTTGGCTGGCCACAGGGTTGATTTCACCCATGGCAAGAAAAATCTGAGAATAGAGACACACTATGTGGCACATACTTTCGTTTAACAGGCTCTGGCTTCTTATGCAATACTTCCTTTAAAGAAGTCATTCTCCATGTTCATCCTTATGATTAGAAAACTGATAAAGTCCTAGCCTATGGAAAGTACTATTACAATTTGCATTATGTGGTTGCTTTCTCTGAAAAAAATGCTCATCTGCAGGTATCCTACAGCTTACATGAGTGTTATTTTTCCTGAAGATTTCTACTTCAGCGGTTTTATGTACAATATATCAGGTGAAAAACATCACTCATGCTTGGTATGGCCATCTCCTGTTTGAGTATGATCATGTCTTCTTTTTTTACCATGGAAAAAATACCAGTCTGTGTGCCTCTTTGTGGATGTATCTCTATTCTTTACCACATTCTGAAAAAGCAGTGTAAAATATCTTGACATTTTCCACAAAAAAAAAAAAAAAAAAAAAAAAAGAAGAAGGAATAACAAAAAACCCAACAACTTTGGAAAGAGTTCATGGTTGGAATGTTTCTGGGGAAAAGAATTCACAGAAGATTATGTTTCAAAAGAGAGTGATGAATAATGGAAAGTATGAACTGTGAAGTCCTATTATATTGGTTGTATTTAGGTTAACCACATTTAATTTTTTTAAGCCCATAAATGCTTAAGAAATTTTAATTACATGATGGACTTATTTGTAAACTTACATACTACCCTGAAGGAAACACTGATTGTTGCATTCTGTTGTGACTCATGTGCATCTCTGGTTCAGGCTGCCAGGAGTCAGAAAACTAACTAAGTAGTATTTAGTGACTAAATTTCCAATAGAGTTATCCTCAGGACACTCCACTGCATTTCTTTTAACATACTAAGATGTGAAAAATAAAAAGAGGGTGATATAGAACAGCCTTTAAAAGTTTGAAACTTACCGCTGTTTTCTTTCATTCTGTTAAAAGTAAAAATTACATAGTCTAAGCACACTTACACTCTTAACAGGAATATCCTTTAGTTTTGTGGCCCACTATATTTAAAATAGGTATTTCAGCAAATGTACACAAAAACATTTAAGACAGTATGTGAAAGCCCTTTTCCTTGATAAAAATACTACTATTAGTTCTGAATTTTCCTTCAAGATTCAAGTATCACCAACTTCACACAAGAGTTCGTGTTCTCCAAATATCAGAAGTAAGCCGGCATGCATGCTACACCTTGATAATACCTCTATATATTTTTTTTCAAATTTAGTTCTTTATTGCATGTCAGTGAGAACATAAGTCTACAGTAAACTTGAAGCCACGTCAGAGTATTGCCATCTGTTTATTCTTCTATTGACAAGACAAAGAGAGGTTTAAGATACATTTAATTAGAGCATGATCAGTGATTAAATATATCATGAGTGACAACATATGGTAGTAGTCGCAATTAAAAAACCAGTTACTTGGGTTCCTATTTATCTGTCAAGTGAACTGGTTTTATCTGCTGATCATAAATGAATGTCAGATGTCACCTAATGGCTTTTTAATAGAAGGAAGCTTGACAAAATACTGGCAGATGGTATTCTGGGTAATGATCCAGACTGCAGTGATCTCAGTAATGACTTATCTGTTTACCTGGCCCCAAACAAAGAAAGGAGGAGAAGGGAGGGGCCACAGAAAGATTCAAATAGCCTGGGTTGCTTTGGCATTGTAAATGTTCAAATCACTGAAGCAGCACATTCACTTCTGTAGTGGGAGAAAACATGAAATTGATTAAAACAGTATAAACGCAACAGGAAGATCTTCCTCCTCCGCAGTCAGTTTGGGAATGGAAACTTACCTAGTTCTCATGGACTTTTTTTTTTCCTGTTGTTTGCTCTGAAGTGGTCAATTGAGGGGAAATGCTGTCCTTTAAAGAAAAACATCTTATCTCACCACTGGGCCACCCCGGCAGGCTTTTTCTCAAGGGGTGGTGATCCACTCCAAAACAGAGGCAATATCATTAAGGAATGCTGTAGAAGCCACACAGGACTGCTATGTGCCCTGAAAATCTTCCTTTTGCCTCACATTGACATGCATCATGATACAGGACAGTGATTATTTTTCTGCTTTCCTTAACAACTCACAGAAAAATCTCTAAGCAGCCATCATGAACTTTAATGAGTATCTCCTGACTTTGTCGTAGTTACGGTTTCTGAAACCTGAAAAAAATACTTGTGTCTTGTGAAATTCCTTCTCATATACTGAAAGTAATGAAGATTTTCATATGTAACTAAACATATAATAAGAAAACTGTTGCAAGCAACATCAAATAATAAGTCCCATTGGAATAAAAAACATCTGTTGAACTTTTCTGCTCTCCAACCTCACCTACTGTATACTTCCACTGTGGAAAATAGTGCTGGGAAACTTGTTGATCTGTTGACTTGGAAATATCCATCCCAGTAAAACCAGGATAACCTGAACTTCAGCTCAGCTCCAGTGTCACACAGAGTAAATTAAGAGGTCACTACAATCTACTCAGGAGGAGCTAGGTGTGATACTGGACTGTTTGCCCTGGTTTTGAACAACAGAGAAGCAGCGTTATACTGAGGTATACAGATGTTGGTGACAGGCAGGAGAAATATCCTGAGAAAATGGCTCCAATATTTACATGCACTTTCAGTCAGGCATCCAGTCTAGCTGTTATCAAATTAGTCTGTAGTAGAGATGTACTTCTGTTTTTCAGGTGCTTTGAGAAATACAGGTGACAAAGTTGTGTTATTTTCCATTAGGTGTGTTCAGTCTTTATGTGAACTACTGTGGACAGTTTTAGCACTGCTGTTCAGCCCACCTGTGAAGATCTGCAAGGATCACTTAAGAGACAATTTCTGCAGCTGGCAAAAATCTGCTGCTCCTTCCATAGCAGAATCAGCTACAAGATTTCCTTTCTCACGAAGCAAGTGATTTTCATTTCCAAATATAGTCTACCAATTTCTGATTTGGAAGGATTGGTCTAATTTCCTGTGAATCTCTGAGAAAACCTCAGAAAGATTTGTCTCATAAGACATCTGCTGAGGTCCAGTGTATGGGAGTCACTCTGCTCAGACCCTCACTCTGCGTGAGGCTGGAGCGTTGTGAGTTTTTACAAAAGCTTGGCAGACGTAGGGAAATACAAACTCTGATAGCTAGGGCTGAGCTGAAAACCTGTATGTTCACTCCCAGTCTGCAGAAAGCTATTTTATGTTCTTATAATCTGTCCAGAAAGCCAGTTTTAGCTCTTCAGGCTGGCATACAAAAAAATATGTTTGAGAACAAGCCCACATGCAGATGATGTTCACTGAGAATAAACAGAACAAAATACTGTATTCTCCCATATCTCAGTTGACCTTCTAACAACTGACATCCTGACACCATACTTGAAATGAAGACCTCAGCTATTATGTAGCCTTCAGTAAACTCCACAAAACCAAAGACTGAAATGGAGGAAACATCACAGTGATATGACAGGTTCAAGAAATATGGGAAATCATGTGCAGGAAGGATATAAGGAAAAAAGAATAGAGTTAAAAGACATTAAAACCTGATCAATTCCTAAAAAAGATAAGACTTTTAAGACAATTTCCCCTCCTATTACCTGCACACCTAATCAATACCTAAGTCACATTAGCTTTTCTATGGAAAACAAAAATATTGAAAACATGGGAAATACTGATTTTAAAAGAGCATTTTTCCTGTCTGCTACTTCTTTAATGTTATATAACAGGCACTTAGAGACAACTAAAACTTTTGATATATTCATGTTTCATATATATGACCTAAATTGGATTCTCTTTCTCTAGTCAAGTCACATAACAAGGCTTAAATATCCTTAGGCCTTTAGGATTTGAATAGGATGCCCATTCAATGTTTTTCCATTTCACATTAGCTCCCTAAGACATGTTCAAGATCATTGATTCCCTAACATGAATATTAGAAGTACACAGGCATATACAGTGAGTTGCCTTGTCTGTAATCGAGGTTTTTTAACCAAGATTTAGGTCCTTTGCTTGAAGACTATATTTGGAAAATGTTTATTCTGCCTCAGAAATCCTCTGTTAGAAAGTAAGATCTTGAGCAGTAGTCAATCATCTTGAGATACAGCTCCACAGATAATCTGTTTTCATTTTTGTTTGTTTCTACCATGGGCATCGCCTATTCCAGAAAAAAAACCAAAAAAACAAAAAAACAAAAAACAAAAAACAACCACAAAAAAACAAAAAAACAAAAAACCCACCACACTCTCACAAATATTTAAAGTATCCAGAGTGTAATTTTTGTTAACAGGTTATTTATTGATGTTTCTATTTTCTAATAAAACTGATATTTCATCACATCTGCCTTCATCTGATTTACACAGCTGTGAAATAAGAAGCAAGACCTGAAGGGCATTTTTATTTCTTCCAGAGTACTGAGTAGCTCCTTGTAGGAACAATTGATATAATGGTCATAATCACTAACAACCAGACTACAGGAAAATTCTCAAAACTCAAAATTCTCCTTTCAGTACTTTTGGGGGTTATTTTTGTGATGTGAGCTAGATAATCTAGAGAGAGTTATTTATTTGATTGTTTCAAGGGCTATAAAGTATACTGTAAATGAGCATTTCTGTTTGGGCAACTAGGATACAACCATTTTTCATGGTCTTCCTTTTGCAGATTTGTTTTGTTCTTTCTCACCTATATTCACAAGCAGTTTTTATATGCAGGGTCCTATAAAACTTACTGTAACAAAAGATGACAGAGAGAATTTCTAAAATACAATTAAATCACAAAGTGAATTTGTTTTAAAAGTTGCTGCACATTTTATTTTTTTTTTTCTTGTAGCAGCTATTCAGCTGTAGTTTTAATTTTATTTTTTATCTTTTGCCTGTACATTGAAATGGGAGTGTCATTTATAGCTCATGCATTCATAACCAATTTGCCTAGGTCTCATGTGCTGTATACAGCTTGGCATGCTTTTTCAAGTACTTTTTTTTTTTTTTTTTGAACACTGCAATTCTGTGCAAACTCAACTACTGTCCTTGTAGATCTCTGTTTCCCTCCCCTTTACCTTTCTTAAAAGTTGAAAGTAGTCAGATAGTAAATTAGCTCCACCACTTACAAGGAACTTTGCTTGCCTTGCTTAAGATCTAGGCAGGGTGGCATAAGCTTTTGTATTAAACATAGGTCTAAGTTTCCTTGGTCAAATGTCAAGATTCCACTGTGTATTAGCAATCAGAATAAAACACAGAAGAGGTGTATTTTCCATTATCGTTTATTATAATACAAGAAAAACAAATCTAGAAAGCACATTTCATGGAGCACCATATTGTAACAAAATTTTGCTGGCTCTCCTGCAGTGTATTTTTGACATTTAAACAATGACACACACAGTACACACAGGCACCTTCACCACGGTGATCTTATTGACAGACCCAAAGAGACTCCTCTTTCACATACAGCCACACTAAGGTGCACAGAGGAATGCCAGTGTGAGGGCATCTGAAAGCTAACTGAGTTAATCACTCTTTTGTTAGCGATCTTCATGAGCACAGAAGCCTCCTCTGTCTCACCCCAATCCCTCTTCACTGAAGACTCCAAGTTGGGCCCAACTGGTCATGGATTTGTCACAGACATGGTGTCGAGTTGTACAAAACTGGCCAATATTCCCTACCTGATTCCTCTTATTGCTTTGGTTATAGTATTGAATGAAAGTCTTAAAAACTCTTAAATCTATACTCCACATCACAGAAAAACCACTTTCACACATGCAGAGACATAACTTCCCTCCGCACACACCTGGATGCATAGCACAAATACCTTTTTGAGAAGTGTTGTAGGTTTCCCCACCAAGATCACCTTCCTAAAAATCACTGCATTTTGTTTTTCAAAGTGTTCAGACAGTTGTTCAGCAACATATTTCATATCTATATATTTTTTACTTTTAATAGATCGGGCATGTTTTCCTGCTGCCTTAAATTTATGTCATTGTCTACACAAGGAAAGAGCAAAATGCTAGTTTCTCATCTGCACAAAATGCTTTACATTCCTTTTATACAGTGCTAAATACAGATGCTAAGCACAGAACAATGTAGAATGATAGCCCAGAATAGCTTTTTGTGTTGCTCAAAATGAAAAATACTGGAAGTTTCCCATACTAATGTTGAGACACAGTATTGGGGTCTCTATTATATACAGTAGCCTTCCAGAATGCTTTCAGGCACCTATTTTGAGAGCTGTTGCTCAACATGTATGTCACACTGGAGCATCTCAAGTAATATGGTATAGTGCCCTGGCACAGTGAGAATGAGACAGAAGCAAATCCAGTCTCACAGCAGACTAGACAAGTCTAGCAAAGTAGTAAAATCTCTACCTGGACCAAAACCAACTGTTATAATAATTTTGGGTATCTGACATATGGTCACTTTTATTGCCAATTGAGGATGACATTTCATTTAAAACCTTTTCAATAAAATGTTTTAATTTTGTAAAAAAAACAAAAAAAATATATGTTTCTGTCAGCCTCCTAGAAAATACTTTTCCAGTTTTTTTTTCCTTTATGCCCATTTTACTTTGAAGAAAGCCCTGCTTTCTGACCAGAAGTTTTCTGGGGAAACCCAAGATTTTGGAAAATGTATTTCTGTCTTGATAATCAGTGAAGCTGGAATCTCTTTAAATTTTAGGCAGGACAGTTATGCATGTTGCCAAGAAAGAAATGAAGTTATTGTGTATTTTTATTTGTGGAAAATCAATTTGTTTTTCCCATTTACAGGAGCCAATTTTATAATTCCTGTATACTATGCGATGAAGAGGCATCTATGAATTACAAAACAAAATAATGGAAATTCAAAAGGAGAGAACAGACTTGAAAAATAATTGTGACTTTAGATATGCAAATGGGTATTAACAAACTGAATTACTAATTCTGACTCTTTCCTCTGAACTAAAGGTATGTTTCAACAGCTGTGTTAAACATTTGGCTAGCATTTCCCATATAAACAGCTCAGACTTCAACAGTATAATGATGAAAAGAAGAAAAGACTTCCTAGTTTAAGTTTTACAAAGGCTATGGAGTTGCTATGGATTAAAAAAGTTTCAGATGACTGAAGAATAGGATATAATAAAGAAAAGATGCTGCACTAGGTATATCAATACAGATTTTCACTTGGATTAATGTCTACATCTTTACTCACCTGAGTTAAAGGACAGCGTAGCAAAAACAGAAGAGATTCAGAGACAAGGAAAGAGTATGAATCTGTATAAGAATATGAGTTATTGTTTGTCTTAAACTAACAAAAGATATGCAAATTTCTATATAGATTATATAATGACTGACATACAATAAAAATTGGGATTGCTTATGTTTAGTGGTTTAGCATATAACAGCAAGTGATGAGAATGATGTTGAAAAGCAGTCTATTTAAATATGGAAGAAAAAAAATCTGTTTTAAATTGGTTTTCTTTAAAATTATAAGGGATGGGGGTTTTTTTTATTATTATTTTAGTAATCCCCACCTCACAAAATATTTAAATCTCAATACCCAGAATCAGCCTCTCATGAGGGATGATAAGACATCAACAATCACTTCAGATGAGGCAAAAACAATATGGGCTGAAGCTAATAAAAATTCTCTAAGTTAAAAATTATTGCACCTTCCCCTGAAGCATCTGATACAGTCAGAGGTAGGACACTGGATTAAATAACCATGTCATTTGGCTATGTTACTGTTTCTATGATAACAGGTTTTAAAAACTCAGTTATATATCCCAGTTAGTCGTGACGATCTGTAACAATCTTCCACATTGAGCAACGATTTACATTAATTAATGGTAGGACAGGCTAACGATTATTAGTGGTCTTAGACACCATTTATATGTGCACACATATATATACACACATACATAAAAATGTATTATATACATATGAATGCATATATAAATGCACACACACAGAGACACAGGCCTTCTGAGAAGTGGGGCTCACTAGGAGATCTGACAACTGCTCTTTACACCCTTCTCCAATGCACATTACCAACTGTGTAAGTGCATGTGTGTCCATGTTTAACAGTGTGTGCAGGAAAATGTGAGAAGAATGGGAAACATGAACCTGAGTATGGGAGAAATTACCCATGTTACTGTCATTATTTCAGATCTGTGCTTGAAAACACATTTCTGAATTCCTCCTACATTGGCTAAGTTGACCAAGAGCCAAGCTGGAGGAAATACACAATATTAGTGGGCATTGTGAAAATTAAAACACTTATGTATTTTCTATTCTTTTCTATGTCAGCCTCAACACATCATATTCCTGAGGATGGGCAGGATGAGAAATTAAAAACTAATTTGATTTTTGCCACTTACTCTGTTTATCTGTTTCATGTTTCTGCCAAAGATGAGAGAAAACTTGGATAGTCCATCTCCATATGGGTTTTCATTTATCAGCTCTAATAGGTTAGCTCATTGTAAATCCGCCTCTTCATCAGGCTTGATTAAATAATTTTAGTTTTAGAAATACCTAAACTTAATGTGTACTCTAAGTTCACAGTATCTCTTTCAACATAACAATCCATTCCTCATACTCCTTCATATGAAAATTCTGCCATCTTTTACACTTACTCACATTAATTCAAACTATTTGTCCTCCCTATTTCTCTTCTGGAAGGTTTTCAAGAACATGAGCAAAACAGACTATCAGCTCATCCAGTAGCAGAACTGCAGCTAATCAATTCTAAGACTGCAAACAACTTAACTTTCAGATTAACATAGATATAAACAAGGTTCGGGTATCTAAGACAGTAAAAGTCAGCATGACTACATTTAACAGGGTAAATGACACAACAGGTTTCCATTTCAATGAGGTAATATTGTGTATAAGTTCTCCTGTCCCCAAAATATACCTGCAAGGTCACATTAAAAAAAAAAAAAAAAAAAAAAAAAAAAAAAAAAAAAAAAAAAGAGAGAGAGAGAGAAATAAGTTGTTTTTTTTTTAAAGCTAAAAGTTAAATTACCTTTAATCCTATTGCTAGACAGAAAGAGAGGAAGTGGGTAAAGAAACAGAGATAAGAACCAGAGAACATTGATAAATGTGTGTTGTCAGCTCTCAGAACCAAGGATTTGGTTGGCATCAGCTGAGTTTTGTCTCATGATGCATGCTCTAGATGGTTCTCAATGTTGTGTTATAATTACTCCAGGTATTTCAGTTTTCAAATGGTAATGGGCTTATTTGATCACCTTTGTCTTTTTGGTCCAACTCAATAGATTTTAACACCTTTCTCAGCAGGCACAGGCCTGCACACTGGATACAAACATGTAAGGTAGCATTACATAGTTAATATGCTGTGCAGAGGTGTCCACAGAGAGTACAAACACCTGCAGACAAAGGTTCAGCTTGCTCTGAGCAGCCAGTCTGCCTGTGCCAGACTGCATGTGGTTCCTGAAGTCTCTGAACAATGAATTTTCTACCAAGAGAGGAAAATCAGCACACTGCACTGCATTTGTATGCAAAGCAATTGCAAAACGCCTGCTCCTCTCAGGTTCCTTGCATTGGCCACAGGGGGTCAAGAAGCGTTTCTGATGAAATGTACAGCATTGCCTTTCCATGGAATGCCTTCCAAGCAGAAACACTTTCTGTGCCTCACCCCAGGACTGGGGCTTCTGGGAAACCCCAGTCTTGGGCTTCAGGTCTTATCTAACCACCCTACCTGCTTGCCAGCAGCACCTTTTTGGAGAAGTCTGTTTATCTCTTCTGTCCCATAGCATGAGCAGGAGTGTGATTTTTTTTTTTTCACTTGACAATGTTTCTGTGGAGCTAGATTTTTGTTTTATTTTCTTTTACTAGTTAACATTCACTTGACATTGTTATCAAATGTGTTCTCCTGCAATCATCTGAAAGCCTTTTTTCAAAGTAGCATATGTTTTCTTTTTTTTCCCTTTTGCGTCACCTTAAAGGGACACATCGGTTGACGTAACTCCTGTGGAGAATGGATTTCATCTTTTGCTGAAGTTTTGCTCCAGCCAAAGCCGGACCTCTTGAAGGTTGTAGAAAAAGGGGCCTTTGCCCCCCAGGTAGGCAATTTTTTGTCTCTGCACAATGCATACTCGCTCAAATGAAACCCCATAGGCCACATTGGCATTGTTGTCCATGCAGTCAGCCACCACTTGGCACTGAGGAGGCAAGGAAAAGTGCTCTAGGAGCTGGTGAGCAGCTGCACATCTCTCTTCCTGGCTCTTGTGTTTCTTAACTTCGAACGAAGAGGGAGAGATTCCAGGCGCAGCCCAGCCATCTGATGGGTGAGCTTCATCGATGTAGACCAACAGAAAGTCAGCCACACCAGAGAACTCCTCCACCAGCTTGCTGAAGGCTGACAGCTGGCTTGTGAACGGTGGTCAGGTAGCTGAGCCAAAGTTGACCACCAGTGGCCGCTCTGAGTTGGCAAAATCCAGAAGGTGGCATTTGGTTCCACACTTTCCACCAACGTTCTTCCAGCTGCCACTGCTGCCATCACTGCCCTTGGCTATGTGGATTACACTGGAGTTTGGGGCTTCTCCTCCCAGTTTGACCTGATGGCAGAACAAATTAAAACATAGCAAGTTAGTGTGACTTGCTTGTGCAGTATCCTTATGACTACTCTCTTCAAACAGTTACCTGTTCAGAGTACACCTAACGAGTCACGTGGGGGCAGAGCAAGTCACCAAAAGCAGCAGCTTCAAAACAGTCCTCTTGTCCATCTGCACTCACAGTTCAGGAAAATGTGGCATTTCTGACAATTATTCTATTTCATTAATGTTAGAAAATTTGATAAGAGGTCTGTTCTGCCCACTACATAAGTGGTCCTGTCCATCATTATGTATTTGGAGACTTGTATTTGCTTTCAGGCAGAGTACCTTAAATATCTCCTAACTTTCCTCTGTGATACATAGGGTTTTTTCCAGTGGCATTTTCCATGAGTTCTCTCCACTTGGTTCACAACATCCTTGAAGCACACTATTCAAAACTTCAACAGTGTTTTCACTAATTTTCGGTATAATCAGACAATTACTTTGTAAAATGAAGTAGCTCACAGAGTACACCTGTTTACATATTCTAGATGTTTGCTTTTTAGGAGACACCATGACTGTTTTGGAAAAACAGTAGCCTGTTGATTAGAGATTAGCTAGTAAGGTGTCATAAAGTCTGGGTCCCTTTTCAGCCTGCAACCTATAGTTCAAGCCATTTTTCCAATTCCCAAAAATCATTCTGTGTTATATTCCTGATTTTCACAACACACACAGTGCCTCTCAATTTTGAGATTGGCAGCTTAGTGTATTCTCTTCCATCCTGCAGTCCAAGAATGAAAATACTCAAGAGTACCAAACACAAGAGATCATACACTGCCTTGACAGTGAATTATTCAAGATTGTGCTCTCTAAAATTTCTTCTAACCCCTTTGCAGTAATTTCATCGGTGATTGAGTGACATATTTCTTTCTACTGCACTGTTTCTTTACAAGATGATTGGGAAAAAAAAAAAACAGCAGGAAAAGGGGAAAGTTTATATCATGGCTGAAGTAGGATGAGGTGAAAATCAACTGTTCTCAGCTCCAACTCCATATCTAACTCAGACCCAAGAGTCAGTGGTGGAAACATCATTTTGCCTGACCATTTCTGTTTGCATGTCTATAGAACAAAAGACAGAATAAAAGCAACTCACAGGAGGGAATAGCAGAATAAGGTGGTGCCTGCAGAGGTCTCCAAGATCCTTAGCTGATAACTACTGTAGAACCACAAAACATTATTGCATAATGCAATTAATTTTTAATGAGCTCTGCCTCAGAAATTCCTATGTCTCTGCCTTTAACATCAGCCTCTAGTACAGCAATGCAATTATCCTGACTCTTTTCCTGACTCTTTCTCTGTCCCCTGACTATTTGATTACGTTCAGAATTGTTGCTTTGAAGGAAACACACAGGGCCAAAGTCTTTAACATTTTATGTATTTCTTTCTGAAGTTACACTGCAGTTAAAGTCTATAGATGTTAACACTATGTGAAATCTGTGTAAAAACTGAATAAATAACTGATTTTTGGTGTGCTTCTATTTTACATTGCATTATAGGGTATTAGATGCAATATAGGAGTCAGATGCAGTAAGAAGCTGAGTGAACAGCTGAATACTGAACTCATGCAGTTGCTGCTGAACACAGATCCAAAGGCAAGTAGATTGCTGATACTGGATCCTCCATTTCTCCCTCAGAAACCTGACTATCTTGAACAAAACTGCAGTTATTCATGGTTCTGCACTGTTTCATCAGAAAAACAAGAGAAGCAAGAGTCTAATCAAAGAAAAATTTGTAAGGCACAGCCATTAATGCTTCCAGACTTCACAGCTATATGAGAATGTCTCACAGCATGTTGGCACATGATTAGGAGCATTATTTTGACTCTTTTCGATAGGGCAAATTGAAACACAACCATGCCACCATTCTCACTCAGAGATCAGCAAGGAAGAGAACCACAGAAAGATGGCCTGAGACCCACAAATCTCACCAGACCAAGTATGTGGTGATCATGCCACTGGAAGCAGAGGATATGCAGCTGCAGCACAGTCAAGAGAAACAAGGACGCTGTGGGAAAGCAAAGCCCCTTTTGCCCCCATCCCTGTAAACCTCCATCTGGAGCATTGCTATCTGCTAGGGCACTGGTAACAGTTTAAAAAAAGCCTTGTGCTTTGCCTTTGAAAGCAAGAGGATTGAAACAGCTGAGTTTAGGACCTGATGTGTGAGTGTACTATCCACTGAACTCAAAGAAAGAAAATAACTATATCCCAGGTTTTTGAGAAAAAAATGATCTGTCTGGAGAGGCAGGCTCAGAGACTCAGGCTCTTGCATTTAAGAAGTAGCATCAAGCATCTTAAAGTATTTAAGACCACCTACACCTTAGCAGGTAGTCTTCAGTTCAACTGTTGATCATTTCTCTCTGCCATTCTGTGATGTAAGATAGGTAAAGCAGGAGTAAGGTAACAGGCTGCACTTGAGTAAAGAAATATACAGGTCAAGATCATGTGGCATCCATATAATCACCTGAGAGCTGCATACAAGGCAGAAGCCAACTAAACAATTCAGCAATTTGTGATAAATTGGTGACTACCACAAAAAGGGACATTTCAAAAAATACATGTATATCTACACAAACACTCGATCCCTCTTCACCTAGAAAACTTTACTGTTCCTGAACTACCATATGTGCTTTTTCAGAGATAGCTTGCTGAAAATGTGCCTTTTGGGCAAAGCCTGACATGTAAGCATTTGTGCTTCATCCAACCCACTAGATGAGTAGTGGGCCTCAGTATTTAAGAGTGTGTGCTCATCCAGTCAAAGAAAAGAAGTAATGGCATGTCATTTGTCTCACAAATCACAATTAAACAACACACTCTGAATTTCTTATATTTGCTCTCACTCTTCAGAGAAGAAAAAAAAAGGTAAAAAGAAGCACCTATGAGTCAGGAAGGAACAGAGCTGCTTAGGACCAAAGAAACATCTGAGCAGCTGTTTCTACTCACACCTCAGGTTTTATTTTAACTATCATGACTGAAAATATCTAGCCACCACTCTTGAAGTGGGAAGCCACAGTTTGCTTCTTGATCGTTTTAAGCAGAAGGAGAGGCTATGTATCATAAGTTCCTCACTCAGGTCTACCAAACCCTTTAATTTCCTAGGCCAGTTTGCAAACACTGAAGAAATAGTCTAATAAAACAGCTTCCAACAGACACCAGCATGGGAATGCCCTTCAAGTCCTATTTAACACTGATATCAAAGATGACAATATATTTTCTGTTCTTCAATGATGCAATTTTGCATTCTGCCTCTGATACTCCTTATGGACTATAAAAATAGATGGAGTTAGGAAACTAAGTACAAAGGAGCCTTTATCAATCTATACAGCTATACATCACCTTACTGCAGTTTCTCTTCATTTCCCACAGCCATGAAGGAAGTCTCATGGCCGCAGGTTACCTATAATTTTAATTTTTGTTTCTAGGAGTGCTTGTGTTGGTTTTTTTTCCCCTTAATGAGACATCCTTGCCAAGCAGGCATTCATGAGGCATTTTCTGCTCTTGTAGAGAAGTAATTAGGTCGGTGCCTTGTTCCATGCCAGTGTCAGGCACTCCAAAAAGCAGCCCTGCCCAGTCGTTAATGCTTAAACATAAGCAGCAGCAGCAGATCCACTAATTGGTCTTGATGAAGCACTGACGTTCCCAAGGGACTGTTTATTTCACCAGACTCTGAACCGATTGACACAGGATGACAATATCATCCTTGCTGATCATCTGCATTGTAGGCCTTGGCCATCTTCTTTGTTGTTATTTATTGAAAGAAAAAATAGCTCTTGGAAAAGAAAATCAACGCAATGAGAAAACAAACAAAAACACTTATGTATTCAGCCAAACTGCTTTTGAAATCCTACACAAAGGCAGGCAAAATATAAATTCTGACAAACAAACCAGCA
The DNA here is from genome assembly GCF_024509145.1 of Vidua macroura. Taxonomy (NCBI): domain Eukaryota; kingdom Metazoa; phylum Chordata; class Aves; order Passeriformes; family Viduidae; genus Vidua; species Vidua macroura. The sequence continues at coordinate 20,523,830 of NC_071576.1, read as the reverse complement.
GAATTCCCCTCACACGCAATCCAGCATTTCCATAATCACGTACTTTTGTGCGTGACTATTTGGCCATTTGGTGCCAGCGTTCTGAATGAGGTAGCAACTGAGCAGCATGCAGGCATCCCCTCCCACACAGCCTGCATGGGACACGCAAGGTAGGCCAACCAAATCTGCGAGCCAGCCCAGCCATCAGCAGGGGCAAGCAGCTACTCCAAAGCAGTGACTCGCATCATTTGTGAGAATTTTGTGTTTGCCTGACAGCCTGCTCTCAGTCTCCGTGCAGAGTGAAAAGGGAACAAGTTTGCTGATGTTTTAGCACACAGCCTGCAAAATGAAGGAGACTTAGGAGCAGGAGAGAAAGCTCTATTCATAAACTGCAGGCTAGAAATAGCACATACTGCTAAGTTTGTAGTACATTTTCCATAAGAACTAGGTAAAGCTCCATGGACAAAACATTGTCTCCTCATTTGCCTTTTCTTTTTTCCTGTTTTGCTTTTATCAGCTTCAGCATAACCTTCCTGGGATCCTGTGCACTGGAATACAGCTTAAATTCCCTGCATCAGGGATTTTCATACAGTTTGGCAGACTCATCAGGTTGTGTCAACCCCCTAAAAAAATAGGTGCTGCCAGACAATTAACAGTTTATGATATTAGTCATTTGAATATGGACATGTTGTGTTTGGGACTGGAGTACAGTGATTGGTAATGAACTGAATCCTGCAGCCTTAAGCATTTTTTAAAATTCTCTGCTTTGATTTGATCCCATTCAGCTAGGTATAGCTTCATCCAAATCATAATTTGACTCTGGTCGGCAAATTCTACAAACTATTATTTTTGTTTTCTTTATTTCATGACCCAGAGTTGTGCAGTTGACAAAAATCACAGAAGACCCTTGTTTGGAGTAGAATAAGGGTGCAGAAGTTCTTCATTTGTCTTGGGAAGATGGCAACTTGAATTACTCAAATTGGAGAGTAGAGACTAGAAATGGCTCAGGCTTTCCCAGAGTCTTTTATTTAAGATCAGGTATGTGGAGCTCTCAAAGGGAAGTGGGAAACAAACAAACCAGGCACAGTCCAGATAAAAATAACTAGTCAAATGCTGCTTTCTTCATTTAAAAGCCACCAGTCCCACAAATGAGTATGCATAGCACAAGGAAAGCATAAAGGAGTCTTTTGCCTTGCACTCTTACAGTTAATTTTAGTTCCAGTGATTGAGAAGCCAAGAGCAAGCTTCTTAAGGGCTTTATGTTTCGCTCAAGATGGGAGCATGGACTACTACACCGGCCACAAGGATCTACCTACACATGACAGAGGCCTTCACCAGATTTTGTTACTCAGCACGTGAAGGGAATTTGATATTAATTTGGATGATTTTTTTTACTTTTTTTTTACTCAGCTTTATGAGTATGAATACACAGTGGTGGTTTTGACAGAGAGGTAGAGCCAGCATTCAAGAACCGTGTATGATCCTCTTCCTGAATAGTGCCCACTAACTAATTTTTTGTGTCTATCACAGCAAAAAGGGGTTTTCACAGGGCTTTGATAATGCAAGCACTCCTTACAGTCATTTTTTCACACATAAGGGTGAAAACGGAACAGTGCAAATAGGTGTAGAAGAACTGAATTTAGATCTGTAAAATGAATGGGGATGAGAGCCCATGTGGGATAAAAGTCCTCATATTCCTTTTCCTACTCTTTGTCCGTTTTGAATGTTTGAACTCTTGAGTTCCATGGGATCAACTGTCTGCTCCTCTTGTTGGGACACTGCCTAGTGCAATGGATCCCTGGCCTAGGTTGATCCTCAGACACAACTACAACAAACATGATTATATATTAGTAATAATGAGAAACTTTTAATAATAATTACAATTTCAAGACCAAATCCTGTTGAATTTACATTCCCAACTTTGCAGGAGACGTTTTAATTGTGGTTTGGTTCAGTTTTGTATTTCTCACTTATTTCAAGATTGTTTTCATTTGCAAATGTCAAAACAATTCTGCTAAAGTTGAACTTTAGCAGAACTTGTAAAATCAATAAAATATTTTTAATACCACACAATGTCTAGTTCTAAACCCTGAAATTATACAACATACTTTTTTTCACAATTTCCCTTTATCACTGTCAAATGAAGAGAGAGAGACTTCCTTACCTTTCCAGACAAAATAAATACAAACAGTAAGTATGAACATTGTGTCTTTGTTTCAACCTTTAAAACATTTCCCCAAAAAAGCAAAGAGTTACTGGACAGCCAAAGAGCAGGTAGAGGATCTTTCACATATATCTTTTCACATATATCTTTGTGATAATGTTGTGCAGCATGCATTTAACATGTAAGGTTTGGCACTGTTTTGCTTTGCATTCTGATCTATTTTAGATGATCTACCTACCAGGCAGGGAAAAGCAGCCAAAGGTAATTTAACTGCCTGCATGAAAACCCAGGAAAATCTCACTGGGTGTTTACTGAACCACTCTACTTGCTGCTACATCCAGAGCTGGGTCTACGCCATGAACCTGGGATCCTGTGCCAGCCATTCCCCTGTTGGGACCGTCATGCCAGAGCTTGCTGCTGGCCCATTCTAAAGACAGTAAAAAGCTGTACAAGTACACACACACCCACCACCATCCATCACTTGAGATACCAGCATCCCTCTGAGGCCCATGACGCACAGCTACACATGTCTCTGTGCACGTGCACGTGTGCACGTTGCCCCCATAGGTACATCACAGCATTCCTAATTATTGGGCTACTGCAGGGAGAGGCCACTGAGCCTTCCCTGTAACTACCCTACACTGAGGTGGAGAAAAGGGATGATTTCCTCAAGGATAACATTAAAGCCTTCTACTGGATACCAAGAATGATAGCTTTGCCTTGCTGAAACACAGAGTTCATATCTGGCACTGGAAAACCTTCCAGCACAAGGGCTCACCACTGGGCATGTCTAATGGGTACAACCATTTCTTAACCTATTTTAAAAGCATTTTAAGATAACAATTTCTCAGCTTTGGTATCGTAGAAAACAGATTCATCCCACTACTAAATAAAGCACAGAACTTAGCAGAAAAAAAAAAAGCTTTTAAATTTTTTTCAAAACTTCTCCATCTTTTTCTTTGGATTTTTGCAGATGTGTGATACATTCAGTATACATGCTTTAAGCTAGAACAAATACCTCACTGGCATTTGTAGAAATGGCCTATGTAAATCATGGTTACACTAACACCCTCCCAAAAAGTCTTGTTTTTTCTCTCTCATCAATAGCTGTGACTGCATTCATATCTGTATGTATGTGTACATGCACACATACATATGTGTATACACATAGGGAGAAACGAGAGGGACTGGAAATGTACGCTCACATATGTGTACTTTTGCCTTTTTATACACATATGTATGTACATATATAGAGACAAAGAGGTATATATAGATCTTTATACAGGCAAACATATAAAATTGTAAATACCTACATGCATATACATATATAAAAATAATATTTAAAACATTTGCACTCTTTCAATTACAGAAAGTAATCTAACTTGACTGCAAGCTGTATTTATCTCTGTTGTGATGATTAGTTTGATCCTAAAGACTCCCTTGTAATGTAAGACACACTTGCCTCTTGGAAAATAATAGAAGGATGGTCTATAAATCACAAAGCTGATGCAGTGTAGACAATATCAACACTGAGTCTGACAGATATTGAACTCAGAGCTAAGGAAGTAAAAAGAAATATATTATTCATTAGCAAAATTTACATTAAAAATCAAAATAAACAAAAAAGCAATTATTTTGATTCCAATAGGAATGAAAATGTGGAGAAAACCAGTCATATAGAATGTTCCAATAAAAAAGAACACAGAATATACTCTACACACGATACAACAAACTTTACATTGTTTCCACACTGATGATGTTAAAATCTTCAACTGTTGCTAGGTAATCTTGCCTATGAAATAATTGCACTCACCAAAAACCTTGTGCAATAATACTTAATAACAACAAAAAGCCAAAAAAAAAAGTTGAAATTTGGATGAGATATTAATAAGGTTTTCTAGACAATGAGAAAGTAAATCAGAATAGCTTGTTTGAAATATACTCTAACCATTACAAGATCATATCTTCTACACACTAGCCTTGAAAAAAAAAAATCTGGGACAATGCATGCTTTTGAGGCAAGGTACTTTCTTGTAATGAGTTTACCTTAATTCAGAATGTAATATCTACCCACAGTGTAGCTTCCCATAAATTTTTCTTTGAATAGAAATTTTACATCAAGTAAAAATAATTTCGTGAAAAATATTCTAAAATGTACTCAGGAAGAATTCTGTGTAAGTGACACAAAACACAGTAAAACCAAGCACAGTTACTTCTTTAATTCAGTGTTCTGCTAACTGGCAGTCTGGCTCTGGTTATCACAGACACCTGCAATTCTGTTGTTCTACATGAAAAATGGTGATTTTTCTCATAAATACTGCTCAGTGGAATGAGTTTAAGTACCTTTTTAAGTAATTTGCTAATACCTGGCTTCAGCTGGTAAATTGGAGCAACAAGCAATATGTTACAAAGCAGGATATGTTTCAATCTTTTTCAAATCTACAAGTAGAACTTTTCAGATGAAACCTTTTTCCTATTTCTTCCTTACAGAAGCAGTAAAAGATTCTCATATATTGTGGAGGTGATGAGTCTTCTTCCAATATTGCTCCTCAGTTTATTTTGTCCCCTTTACAATTTGATTTCCATACTTAACTATCTTTCTGTGGCAATCAAGAGTTTCCAATGATCTTTTGTCCTTATGGCCCATAATTCTATAAAGTAAAATTGTCTTTCCATGAATTGTTGGTCAATTCATTTTGTCTTAAGGACAGCTGCTGTGAATGGACTTTTTCCTCTTTTTGGAGCAAGGTAATAAAATTTGGTTGTGTTTATATGCATTTTCTGCTGAGTTCATTGAGGCACAGAGTTCATTCTTGGAACCTTATGGCCTGACCAACCTGAACAACCCAGGTGATTTAATCATGATAAGAGAGAGAATAGAATTACCAAAGTTCAAGGTATTAGTTTCACTGCCAACACCAAAAATAACAGAGTCACCATACCTGTCACTCCCATGGTTAACATCATGATACTGAAAGAAAGGCAAAGCATGACTTTGGAGACTACAGAAAGGCATGCAACATCTTAATTTTAAATATTTGTGTGTAATTTAAGCAAAAAGAGATTGAAAATATCTCATGGATATAAGGTTTCTTACAACTTCACAACTTCTCCAGACCCCAGGCCACATATAGTTTGCAAATATGGAAACTCAAAACTTGACTGGTGCAGAGTCGTGCTACCAACTTCCACTGGAGCCTTGACCAAGTCATGTGTCCTGCCTTGCCTTGTCTGTAAAATGGGAACAATTGTGTTCAGTGACCCATTTAACAAGGCCACTGTAAAATTTACTTACTTAATGTCTATGAAGAGAATAAAAACAAAGACTAGAAGGGCTAGGAGAATAGTGGGCTTCATTCAGCATTATTTTATTTGGGTAGCCAGCTGGATGATTCCTGGGTTGCAGTAAGAGGTTGACCCATTTGGCAAAAGCTAAAGTTATTTATATTTGCCTTACACTGAAAATTAATGTCCCCATGGCTTGAGTTTCAGGCTAAGCAGATGGTATTCTATATCACAAAGCCAGCAAACACCAGCATCACCAGCTCTTCACATTTTTAGATAAGAGCATATACAAAGGCTATTGTAGAGGTGTGAAAGCAAAGTGGGGGGAAGACAATACAAAAAGAAATATTTCAGAAGAGTATCATTTGGACAGGACCCCTATGACATCACATGGAGTATGTTAAATTAGATGGTCTAAATAAGACAACAAATTAACAGACTAAGCACTGTTTTGAAAGCCACAGAGCTCTGAATCCAATTCTGCTTACTAACTGGGTGGTCTATGCAAGAAATTTCATGGTTTTGGGTTCACCTTCTCAATCTATAAAAGGGAATTCCAGCTACCTCATGAGACCTGGGCAGTACCACTGGGTAATGTTTGTAAGAAATCTTAAAAGGAAAAAAAAAAGTGCATGTTGCATAACTGTATCTGGCTTTATTAACTTAAATCACCAGGTAGCTGTCCGACAGCTAGTCAAGTTCATTTTTAATCTCTGACATGTCTCTCTGTCACTGCTTTCATGAAGGAAAAAGGTCACTTTTTCAATTTGTGTACAGTTTTACTTGGATACTTCCTCCAATATAAAAGTTAACATATGAGTAATAGAGAATGCCAGTGTAATGACAATGGTTCCTTTCCATATTTTACTCTAGGTAAAACAACTGTAGTTACATAGCTAACATCTATGTAGAGATCTATCTGAAGGTGCAGTCTTTTTATAATATCTGAGAATCTCACATGGCAATAATAAACTACAGCTGTGAAAACGTCTAGAGTATTTTACAATTACCCTTAAACTAAGACCTTGAAATACTTTAAAAACATGAAGATTATTATTCACGCTCTTGGGGAAACTGAGGCACGCCTAAACTAAGTGACATGGCCAAGGCTGCACAGAGAGTTATCAGAGGAAGTCAGCAGCTCCAAAATTTCATGAATCCTTAACCCCGACTTAGAAGTACCGCTCCTTTCAGCTTATACTTCTCCCATCAAAGTTAACGTGAGCTAGGTGATGGTTTGCACCACACAGTCATTCCCTTCCCTTCTCCGCTGACAAGCGGGATGCTCATCCCAGTTCAGCCGCCCCAGCCTCGCCGTGCCCATCCCCGCGTACTCACCTGCTTGTAGGCGTCCAGGAGGAAGCTGTTCCAGACGCAGCGCAGCCCCTCGGAGGTCAGCATCCTCCGCCACTCACCGCGCCCAGACTTGGAGCGGCTCAGAAACAGAACCATGTGCTTCAGGAGAATCACAGAGTCATAGAGCGCGAGAAAGAGGCAATTGGAGAAAAAGACCGGCAAGATCTGAAGCGTGATCAACAAATCCACACTTAGCAGACCCATCTTCCTTGCTCTTTCGCTTCAGCCGGATACCTTCAGCTCTCTTTATTGCTCTGCACCCTCATTTAAAAGAGTAAAGCAAAAGGATTTCAAAAGCCTCATTACCCCTTTCACAGCTGCTCTATTTAAAATAAGCAGAGATAGTTAAGTATGAGCAGGCTGGTTAAAACCATAACTGCACGATATTCATTCAAGTGCAAGCTGCTTATTTTTCAGAAATTTAGATGTTAACAAAAATTCTTCTCTTAACCAGGAGACCTGATTTTGCTGAAGAGAGAGGCAGCTGTTTTTCCAGTTCCCTGCAGTTACAAAATTTAAGCTGAGACTGTTAATTGTTAACTTTCCTGCACTATCCCATTGTTTCTCGGATATTTAAGCACTGAACAGACCTCTCATTTCTGTGTCAGTAAAGCTAGCTACTAGGTGCAACAATACTTAAAAAAAAAAAAAAGGTTTATGTACATAAACTTTCTGTTCCTTCCTCCCTGCTTCCCTCCCTCTCTTTCCCTCTCTGCCTCCCCCGTCCCCCCCCCTCCTACTCCGCGTCTCTGTATTCCTGCCTTCCTCCTCTCGCACTCTCTCTTTGCTATCTGCCTATGGTGCAAAGTGCTCTCCCCTCTGGAGTCCTAGCTTGCTTCCCTGAAGCCTTTTATACATTCCCTAGCTAATTGCTGCAATAGAGAAATGAAACCCTAATCTTAGTAAAGATCTTGACGTCAATGTAAAAGAGGGCTTTACTTTGGCCAGGACTGCAGTGAATAGAAAAAATGAAATTCTCAAAACTTTTTTTTTTTTTTCCCCTTAAGAGAGAGGAGAAAAAAAGAGAGACAGAGCAAGGGTGGAACCTTGCTTTGCTTTGAAAAGGAGAAAAAAAAACCGAATATGTTTCTGAATGTTCTTATAAATTTTGGAACAAGTATTTTCATGTGACATGGAAGGTGACACAGCAACACAGACTTCTGTTATCGATAGGTTTTTCCTTCTATTTTTTTTTTCTTTGTCCTTTTTTTCTTTTATAGGAAGATCCTCTGAGTTGATGCATCCCAAGAAAGGGCACATTTCTGTAACATTTTTCTCCCACCTGCCTGAAGTACATGTATAGTGTTTAAATATCTTTTGTTGTTTTCTTGGTAATGTAAGTGAACACCTATAACTGACTTCATCTACTGATGTGTAAGAGAAGGAGATAAGAAATAGAGAAAATAAGTTTTTATGGATTTGTGGTTTTGAAGCTAAAGTTCCCTGCCTAAAAAAATATATGCTTCAGCCTTAAATGCTGTTAAATCAACTGAGCATAAGGACTTTAATATTCCTATTTAATATTAGGGTAACTAGCTTTGGTTAAAAGCTTGTAAAGAAAAAACAGAAGTTTCCTCTGGCAGAGCCATTGGTACTGCAAGAATCCCCTTCAGCCCCATGCTGAAAGTTTTTTGTTCATTTGCACTTCTCTTTGTTTCACCTTTTTAGTCCAATACTTAGTCCTCTTCTCACATGATTTTTTGGGGTGCTACAGTAGACAAGTTTGTTTTAACAGGTTTTTTTAAAATGGTTCTAAATCCCTTAGGTAAAATTTCACTAATTTCCTGTTGCAGACATCCATAGGTTTGGGTTTTAGTGGATGTCTTCACTATATGCTTACTAGGCTCTCCTCACTGGATACATTTCATTCCCAGAGATGCCAGCATGATATCTAGCCTCTGTCACCTCACATCCTTGATGAGGAGTACAAGTTTACTTCATTAATATATCTTAGTCTTCATCAGTCATCACTATCCTTTCACTGCTAGCAAATGCAGAAGGTAAGCACCACCAATCTTCCTTATTCTGGGGTCTTTAATTTTCAGACATTTTAATATCACTTGGCCTGTCATTATACTAGGATGTACACTTCTAGAAAAGCCACCCCATGTCTTGTCTTGTTCTCACCAAAGAAAAGTTTGTTTAGGTAGCTTAATTTCAGGCATTCTCAAAAGATATCACCCAGACAGGATAGCTTCCAGCAAATGTTTACTCATAGAAATAACTTTAAAAGGTTACACACATTAAACCAGTGACCTTCTGCATTACTAGCATAAACAAAACAAACAAACAAACAAACATAAAAAAAGACAGAGTTTCATTTTCCAAACTATTTTTAAGTCAAATGTTGGTGATGACAGTGTTCTGTTGCCATAGAAGGATTGCAGCCTCACAGATCTGGCTTTATTACTAAAACTTGCAAAAACACGTTATAAGAAGGCATTTATATATCCCCACACATGGATGAGTCAGTGTGCTCATGTCATGTGAGCACAAGACAGGAACAAGGGTCCCCAGAGCTGCTAAACTCGCTTACTGTCTGACCTCGGGCAAGCATATGTAATCACTTGATTACAAGCACTCTTAAGCCTAAGCTACTCCTCTGTAGATTCACCACTAAAAAATACATTATTCTGTCTGGGAAGGTCCCCTTTCTTTATTTTGGGAAGGTCTGTTAAACGGCAGGCCTGGAGATTGTTGATGACAGTGCCAGATGAATCATCAGCCATTGTTTCTGAGAACAGTTTGCAAACAGCTCTGAGGACAGTCCAGCTCAGGCTCTTCCTGTTCCCTGGAGGTAAAGTCAGGCAAGACCTTACCCTGGGAACACAATGTATTCTGGGTTCCTGTGAAACAACTGCCCCTACCCACAGCATGCTTCATGGGTGAAGAGGTTGTTTGTAAGACAGCTGGAGACCAGACAGCTACAGAGCTTTGAAGTGCATTGGGAGCTGAGCACGAAGCCCATGGAGCACTGGTGTGAGATGGCAGCTCCTATTTACTGTGTCACCTCTCTTGCCTATAAAGCCGACTGTGTGGATAGAGTTAAACAGAACTGCAACAGATTGAGTTTGGGACCGTGAGATTGTGTTTTGTGTTTGTGTCAGTCAAAAAATGGATGATAACTCCCTAACACAACCATAAAGTCATAAATCTTTTGAGTAAATAAATGTAAAAATTTTGTTTTTCTCATTACTGTCTTCAGAAGTAGCCTGTCTCTGCAGGGCACAATGTGCTTCTAGTCAGCTTGACAGTAAAGTCCAGTAGCCCTCAACAGGGATGGAAAGCTTAACCCTACTTCTTGACAGTAGTTAATAGTTTTTCTCCTTCTTGACTGAAACAACTGATCCCTGTGTTTATTTCAGACATCAAAAATACAAGGGAAATCACTATTTGCATCTTTTGTGAAAGTCAGATATGTAGAGCATAATCTCACTTTTGAAGCCAAGAGTCTGTTGTTATGTCCCTGCAGATGGTCATGAAACAAGGAAGAAAGGCTAGATGTTTCAGACCTTGAGACACCAAGAAAGCCTTGAAGTCTTGAAGCCTTCCTTCTTGAAGGAAAACCGGATGAATTTGATACGCAAGGAAGAATTAAGCAGGATTGAATTTACACATGAAAGAACTGAGATAGGGTTCAGCTAAAGCTCATTTCAATTACCTGCTCTGCCATACTTTCCTATATAATTTGGGCATAGCCCTACAATGTACCTCAGTTCCTCATCAGCAAAAGAAAATAAAAGTCCTCTCGTAATCTAAGGAGCAGTCAGGTTCAGTAATGGGAAATTAAACATATCATCCATAATTTGTCAAGGTGGAATGAGCAAAGCCAACAACATTAAAGCATTTACTGTTACTAAACCTTGTATGTGGCTAAAGTCAACAGTATTGGTATAGATGCCCATATTCTGTAATGTTTATAAAAATCAGTGCTGTCAAAACCAAAACCATGCATAGCATCATGTTTCTTTCCAATTTCAACCACAGTAGCATGAAGATTAGGACATGAGTCCATAGTAAGTTTGCTTACTGCAATTCTCTTGATAACTGTAATTGGACACAGAAAATTTGAGGTGGAGTTACTACAGCTCAAGTCACTTCTTCTAATCTCATTTTATAGTGCATCCATACTAACTTTCTGCATGTCAGAGAGTGTGTTTTATAATCTTCAGGTTTTTGTGTAGGTTTTTGCTTGCTTGTTGCTTAATTACCAGTGTAAGCTACTGTGGCACTCAATCATACTGTTTCAAGACCAAGTAGACTGATTGATATTTTGGTTACTCAGCCTTTATTTTCTCTAAGCAAGACTATTTTGAATACATTTACTCGTTGCAGCACAGCTGTGAAAGAGTACCTCATAGTGACGGGCAAGCAAGGCTGCTGCTCTGGTCCTACCCCCAGGAGGTTCATGGGAGAGACCATCCCAAAGGATTCAGTACAACCTGTGTGCCTGCCTTGCTGCTTCTCACTGCTTTCACTGCCAAAACCAAAGAATGAAGCTTTTTGTTTCCGAGCTAGTTAGTGTGTCCATGAGCTTATCCCTGGAGAATTGTGCAGCTGCAGAGTGATACAGCTAGAGATGGGGAAGAGAAAAGTTTAGCTTAGCCTTGCCGCCCTGGGCAAAATTTGTTTATTAAAGCCAAATAAGAATTTGTACCTCTCATAAACCTGCATTTTTTCTCTTTGCCAAAAGACAAAAGTCACCCCCATCTGTCAGCAACAATTCCCTCACTTAAAATGCCATTGAGCATTCACTGTCTATACTTTTTGATTAGGATCAGCAGCATATTTTCTTAAAAGAAATAATATGTTTAATGAAAAAAATTTTTTTTTTTTTGCACAATTGCACTGTTATGTGAATGGATTATCCACAGTGTGGATCTCCAGGCCTTACCTTCCTCCATCACCTCATCAGAACTGAGCACCCGTTCTGCCTGCTTAAAGCTGCCTCCGCTCTACAGGAATTTCATTACCAGCATCTCTAAGGTGAGCACACTAAATCTATCCTTACTGCTTAGTTTATTTACCTTTTGTATAAGCCTCGGTTTTGTTTTATTTGGGTTATTCTATCATTGCCCTTATGCTGCATAATTGAGAGTTGATTATTTTGTGAAACTGGCAGCTGTGAGAGCTGTTGATTTAATACCCCACAGACCTGATTCCTTGAGTTTATCTGCAGTGTGGCTTAGTACAGGTAAGAAGAATGCAAATTGTCCACAGGAGCAGCTCTCCATAGCAATTTGGAGTGAAGTCCCTGAAGCAGATAAAGGAAGTCACCCTCACTGCCCATTCAGTCCACACAGCAGCGCTACAATTAGGGGTCATTTCATCCAATAGGGGCCAAACTGAGCAGTATTCAAATGAACTAAAGAAGAAAAAGGCCATATAATTGGGTCACTTCTAGATAAGGAAAGAACAGAATATCCTAGGAGATGGCAAGTTATGACTAGATACACCAGGAAGTAACTGAGGTTGTCTTCTAATCAAGCTGCAGTTGTTCAGAAAGATCGAAGTGCACACGGAGAACTAGGACTGCTAATGCCTCTGCAAAACCTGTTCTGTAAACTTCAAAGCTGTCAGTCTGGCACCTTCTAAGAGCCTGCATTCATTGTATGATGGCACAATGAAAAAATCGACTCATGGGTGTGGTTGTATAATAGTGACAAATTTGAGACTACAAGAATTCCTCACATCCCTTCACTAATGATCCCCAAATTTCTATGCAAAACAAAAATTGTCTCCCTGTTTCAACAAAGCTGATGCTAAAACACACCTGGCTGAGTCAGACTTAATTTTGGAACAAAACAAAACACCCTATCCACCCTAAAAGATAAGGTAGTTTCTTTAAAGAAAAACAGGAAAGTTGATTTATTAACAAGGATAATCAGAAGATTGTCAGAAGAAAAATTAGTCAGCCCAAATATTCTGAATAATGCACAAGAGTAAAAGAGACCTTTATGTCTTGAATATGAGAACAAGTTCATCTATTTGTAGGTTCTGTAAATTACCTCCCAAATTCCCCAGAAAAGGTGTGTCTAGAATTTAAAGTCCACCTCTCCCGTGACTATCCACATGAAGTACATGTATGCAGGAGGATACTGCCAGCTAAGTGTGTAGCTGTAGCTGTCAATGAGTTATGATGTTAATGTATTCCTACCCATCTGAAAACCAGAGAGATGGGGGGAGGGGGAGAGAGGGGGAGAGTATGTATAAAATTTTATTATCATCTCTGCAGCCCCTTCTAAGTAATTTGGCTCAAAGCTTTAGAAAAGCCCCCCAGCCCCACCTTTTCCAGTTGAGAATGGTCCATTTCCTTTTTCCCAGCAAACCACTGACCTTCTTCACAAGAATAGCCTCTTAGATGCATGAGATTAGTAACTATATATATCCAAATAGCATCAATGCTCAGTCTCAGATCAGACAACTCTGAATATTTTTAGTTGGATTCTAATTTCCTACCTAACTTTGCTTCTCTCAGTACTGTCAATACTCTGTTACCATCATTTGTACGCCTTTTAGAAAGCATGAACTTGCAGCCAGACTATCCTAGAAGTTTGCATCTTCTGGGAAATCCATGAGTTTATAGCTCTTCATCCTTGGGAATTAGGAAAATACTTAAGTCTTCTTGGATGAGGCAGTAAGGAGTTCATGGGCAATTTCCCTAACTGAAGACATGGAACTTCTTATACCAAAGCTGGAAAGCCAAGGCTTCTTCTTTCATTTCAATGTTTTAAATATTAATGTCAGAAACTACAAATCTTTGAATGAAATCTTATTGTAGGTGTCCAAAACTCCTTTCAACAACTTGGTTTCACATTCAAGGGTATAAATAATGGCTTTCAGCCTATTTGAAGACTGGCATTACTTTAAAGAACTCCTTCCATTTCATGGCTTTATTAAAAACTGTTAAATGTATATGGGACACATGAACAATATTGCTTGAAGTCTGCCTTAGCCCAGGGCTCTAGCTTTTCCTAAACTACTCAGACCATCTGTTCATGCTGGGTTTTCTACTATATTTTCTTCAGTTTGAAAAATTGTACATACTGAACATTTTCTTTGCTGCATTAGAAAAAGTTTATTCTATTATCCTAAAGCAATCTAAGTGATAATGCAAGAAGTGCCCATTTTGCTTCTTATATGTGATGCTAAATATGTATAAATTTATGTGGTTTTTTTCCCCATGGCAATATTTTTCAGAACAGAGGAAAATATTTCAAGTCAGTCACTTCTCCAAAAAAATAAACACACTATTTCAACAGTGTTTCATTTTTTTACATGAAACCCAGCAAATTTCTGAGCTGTATTTCCACAGATAATAGGGATGCTAGACAGGGTACATATTCAGCAATGTGAGCAGTAAAATGTACTCAAGAGCTGTGTATTGTAAGAAATAAGAATACTTTCAGTCTTCAGCTGACACTGACTTCAGACTTACTGAGAGGGCAGCTTTATTGAAACTTCTGCTTTGATTCTAGTGAAATTTGACTTTTCCATTCCCACTTTGGGTTCTTTTGTTGTTTGGTTTTGTTTGTTTTCAACTAATTTTAATCCCATTACCATTCTTTCCTTTGGAAATCATTTAGGCCTAGGATGACTTGTAAAGCATGTTCTTTCAGTCTTCAGTTTCTGTGGTTAGAAATCTGTGACTCTTGTACAATCCCATGGCTGCCCCCATCCATCTCCTACCACAGTTCCCCACATTAGGGTCATGATTCATGCTCATTTCTTTATGGTTTGTTCATTTCATTTGTACATATGATGTTTAAGTTAAATCATCAACATCAACTATGCTAAGCCTTGAATTAGTATATATTATAGAAAATCCCTGCCTTGAAGAGCTTCAATTTAACTAGAAAAGTTTGAAAGAATCAGGTAGAGAAAGGGGCAGAGCCTCAGAGAATTTCAGCAATTTGCAGTCACAAGACAGAACTTGAATTTCAGGGTTCTGTAATTTTTTTATTTCAGTATATCTCTCTACCCCTTTTATCAAGGCAAATACTCATTCCAGCCAGAAATAGAAAGAAAATAGCAGGTTTGATTCTCAGGTTATTTACCTGATGTCGCCACAACTAATGTTCAACAACAGAGAGTCAAGTAAAGAAGATTTTGATGATTTAATGTTAGAGTGCCATCGAAAAGCAAGTTTATAAAATGGGGCAATTCAATTAAAAAAAAAAATCAAAACTTTGTCTTAGAAATAAATTTAACACAAGTACAAGGTCTAGGATTTTTGCTTTTTATCCCCTCACCATGTTCTTTGCTCCAAGTACATTTTGCTCTTTATAGTTGCCTAAGTATGTTGTTGTGAGGTCTGTTATGCTGCCTTCCTAACCTGAAGAAAGAAAAAAACTTCCCACAGCTAGCCTTCTCTTGGGAAAGGTGAAGATTTTTTAGATGATGAAAGCTGCTTGTTCTGAGGTTCAGCATTACAGACCATTTCAATAAATGCAGTGAGCATGTATCCAGGAACATTAGTTTTCATTTCCTCCTAACAATATTTGAACAGGCATTTGAAAGGAAATGTAGTGATTCAGAAAGTTAAATGTAATTCCCTTTACATCAGAAGAATGGTGCTGGTGGAAATAAGCATTTTAGATGGAGGGGTAGATTAAGAGTCAAACAACCTGTCCCCAGTCAGCAAACAACTCACTGTGTGCATTTAAATAAGCCACTGAAAACCTTTGCCATGTTTTGCCTATATACCTATTTTTACTTAAAGGCTTATATAAAACACAGATTTTTATGAAACTTAAGAGAGCTTTTCAAAGCTTTAAAGATTTTAACATCTTCAGAGAAAAGATGTGTGTCAGATAACAGCAGTAATCAGATTAATGCAGAAGAGACACAAAATAATGCCATTTACCTTTAGTTACCTAGGCAATAATCTATTATTCTCTCACACTCCAAGTACCAAGAATCTTATCAAGTTTTTATGTGATTTTGTTTATGAAGTCTCATTGCAAGTGAAAACAGGGCACTCATCTTCACCGTGTACAGGTAGAAATAACACTAATAATTTAATAAATAAAAAAGCTATATAGCAATGGATAGGATATAGTCTATTTCTTTTAAAGACTCCAAGAACTAAAGTATTCTTCTGGTCCTTCTGTTACAAGCAAGCCAAAAGGCAACTAAGTATGAGAAGTATTTTTGTAGCCTAAGTAATGCCATGTAGCATTTACCCTAGAGGTATCTACAATATATTCTACCCACTCCTATTAATTCACAATGTTTTCCTACAGCAAAAGTCAGGTTTTTACATCAAAACATTCTGAATATATGTGGATAAGGTAAATATACACTGAGAAAAACAAATGTATTGACATATTTAGTGGTAGACTTTTACATTTACTATTTAATTAGTACTCCTAATTATTTCTAACATTTAATTATTATTACTGTAATTATTCAATGGCAAACTTGACAGAGTGCCTGTTTTAGGGGGCTAGCAAGATTTTAATTCCACATGAAAAAAGTTAAAATTCTACCTCTTCCCAACAAAATCAGATATTATTCCTAAAACCCACAATTAACACACACACACCTAACTTTAAGCAAGACATATTTAGTCCAGCATAGGAAAGTCAAAAGCCTGGATTTTCAAATGCACTTGTACAGATATAAATTTCTTATGACAGCATTAGTAGCTGAAGTGTTCCATTCTTGAAACACATGCACAGGAATTATGCAACCTAGGTGTCTTCCACTTCTGACTTTCCACTGCCCTGTACCTCCTGTGGCCACTGACACAAGTGTACAGTTACCATTTTCCAAGGGTGTACTGTTTGCATGTACTGTGTCTGTAAAAAGAATGGAGCAATGACAAATCATGTTCACTTGTCTGTGCTTCCAAATGGGGTCATTATGATCAAGTGCAGCACAGCAACTCACCAGCATACAGTTTCTAAAGAAGTGTAGCTACAGCTGATCTCTACATTGGTTCAGTTAGGGTTCATACCCTGTCATCACTGCTATAATCAGTGGCAGTAGTAATTTGCCATGGTTAAAAAAAAAAAAAAAAAAAAAAAAAAAAAAAAAAAAAAAAAAGTCAAAGCATTTTCTAGTGTTAATTTTCCTTGAGAACTAAGAAGCTTAACAGCAGCTAAGTCATGGCTAGTTTTATGATAAAAGATAATGAGTTGAACAGTAATAACAGTAATAACACTTAGCACTTACGTAGCTATGTGTACTTTCAAAGTGCTGTACACATACTGAATAATTCATTTTAATTAAAAAAGTCTTGAAAAGATAGATTAAAGTACCCTTGAAATAAGTGAGAAGTGTTGGTCATTACTTCAACAAGGGAAAGATATGTCCCCAAATACCTTTATGTCTGAAAACTATTAAGAAACTAACATGGCAACATAACTTAGGAAAAAATAATGCTTCACCACATGGAATAAGGTTCCACATGGAATAAGGAATAAGGTTTATTATTTTCTTCAGAAAAGAGTGAAACTACCTAAACAAATGAAGCTGTAAGATCAAGCCCTAAATTATATGTCACAGCTTCTCCCTTTTTTTCACTTTTTCTTTATTACAGAGATTTCAACCTTTCAACATACCAGGCAAAAAGTCCCACTGACCTTACCAGGTGAAGTCCCTTAACAATTTTTAGATGCTTTCTAAGTTGTTTACCTTTCCTGAACCGTTCAGTTTCATGTCAGCAGTGGCTTTATAGCATGTCATAGCTATAAAACAAAGAACTTTTTTTTGTGTGTGTGTGTGCAAAACCACACCTTACGTTTCTAAGAACAGGGCTGTTCTCAGCACTCCTGCCCTCAAGAAAAATGTTGCACTTCCCATCAGAGACCTTCATTTTGTTCCTTATAAGAAGGAGGTGGCCAGTAAAAGGACAGTATGCTTCATGAACTGAATTTCGCAGCCTCATTTTCCTTGTTTTTTTTTTTAGAGTGACAGTTTCATACCTGTTGCCATTCTCCCCATCATGCCAGGCAAATTGTCTGGGCTGCATGCAGCAAGCATGCAAAAGTAAACTACAGTTTCTCACAGCTAAAGGCCATTCGATCTTGTGTAAAAATTTTCCCATACAACTATTCACCCTTCCCTCTTCCAACACACTTTCTGCTTTAATAATAAATATATGTGGACTTGGGATGCATTTCTCAACTTTGTTTTTCATTTACAAGCATACTAAATTTTAATCCATAAAGACTAAAGTTAAATCCATTAAATTCACAAAGGTAATTTTTCTAGTGCAAAATCTTTTTTGTATCTAACTGATCCACGCAGTGCTACAATAATACCAGCCAGTCATTGCTGCCTCTACTGAGAAGCAGGAAAAGATCCCTCTGGCTAGAGAACTCCATCAAGTTTCCTAACCATTTTCAGCAATGTTTTCCAAAGATATTTTAGAGTAAATTTATATAAAACATCCTTTCTGTTTGTCAGAGATATAACAGTTTCTTCTTATTGTGCTCTCAGAAGTCACTGGCAATACATGGACATCTGAAAGTTTTTAGCAGACATTCTGTAAGTGTTCAAAAGCAGCAAAATCTTGATTTCTGGTCAGCAGATTTTATAAAAATGAACATGGAATTACTGCTTGCATCTAAGACCTTATAAACTTGTCTATGGAAAAGGTAGGAAAGTGTACCACTTAGACACGTTATGTTCTCTTTGGAAAGGTTGGTACAGAAGAATCATAGAAGGGTTTAGGTCAGAAGGGTCCTTAAAGATCATCTAGTTCCAACCTCCCTGCCGTGGTCCCCTTCCAGCAGACCAAGTTGCTCAGAGCCCCATCCAAGCTGGCCTGGAACACTTCCAGAGGTGGGACACCCACAACCTCTCTGGGCAACCTCGCGATGGTTCCAGTGCCTCACCACCCTCACAGTTAAAACTGCTTTCTAATATCTTATCTGAACCTACCCTCTAGCAGTTTGAAAGCATTCTCCCTTGTCCTGTCACTACATGCCCTTTTAAAATTTTCCTGCCCATCTTTCTTGCAGCCTCCCTTCAGGTAATGAAGGTTGCAATTAGGTCACCCCAAGGCCTTGTCTTTTTCAGACTGAACCATTCAAATTCTTTTAGCCTGTCCTTTTAGGGGAGGTGCTTCTTCCCTCTAACCATGTTAGTGGCCCTCCTCTGGACTCACTTCAACAGGTCCATGTCCTTCCTGTGCTGGGGGCCCCAGAGCTGGATTCAGCACTCCTGGTGGGATCTCACCAGAGGGGCGTAGAGGGGCAGAATCCCATTCCTTGCCCTGCTGGCCAAGCTGCTTTTGATCCCAGGATACAATTGGATTTCTGGGCTCAGTACATATTGTCATGTCCAGCCTCTCACCCACCAGCACCCCCAAGTCCTTCTCAGCAGGGCTGCTCTGATCTGTTCATCCCCAGCCTTTGGCATCCCCAGCAATTGGTACTGGGGGCTGCCCCAGCTCAGGAGCTTGGTCTTGTTAAACCTCATGAGGTTCCCAGGCCCACATTCTGAGCTCGTACAGGCCTCTCTGGATGACATCCCATTATTCAGGTGTGTCAAACACACCCCTCAGCTTGTTGTCATCTGCATATTTGCTGAGGGTATACTTGATCCCTTTGCCTATATTGAATAACACTGATCCCAACAGAGATCCCTGAGGGACATCATTTGTCACTGATCTACATCAGAACTCTGAGCTGTTGACCACAATCCCCTGAATGTGACCATCCAACCAATTCCTTATCCACCAAACAGACCCAATCCAATCCATCTCTCTCCAATTTAGAGAAAACGATGTTGTGGGGCACTGTGTCAAACACTTTAAGAAGTCCAGATAAATGACATCTGTAGCCCTTCCCTTGTCCCCTGATGTGGTCACTCCATCAGAGAAGGCCAGTGGGTTGGTCAGACAGGACTTGCCCTTGGTGGAGGTGTGTTGTCTCAAATCACCTCCCTGTCCTCCTTGTGGCTAAGCACAGCTTCTAGAAAGATTTGTTCCATAATCTCCCCTAGCACAGAGGTGACACGGATAGATTAGTAGTTCCCAGGGTCCTCCTTTCTACCCTTTTTAAAGATTGGTACAATTATTTCCTTTTTCCAGTCACCTGGGACTTCACCTGACTGACATGACTTTTCAAGTATCATATCAAGAAGACAGTAGACTATAAATTAGAGGTGGCAGCACATGTAAACTAGAAGAATAGATACTAAAACACAGTAATTCTGGATTACTTTTGTAAACCAAGATATGTTGTTTGTAATGTTGGGCAGAACTGGGTGAAAGTGTTTGGTGGAATGGCTTCTCTACATACAGTTAGGAATAATTTTCATATGACTATAGCCTGAAGAAACTATTCAAATTTTCAGTTCTGCTTCTTCCAGCACATGCAAAATGCCAAGGCTCTGGGCTTAAGCTTAACTCAGTCATTTTAGAGGACCAAAGCTTCAGCACTACAACACAACCTTTGAACAAGACAAAGATTTTTAAACAGATATTGGAAGTGAGAAGGGGGGTAAATAGAAGATATTCTAGTACTTTATGCTCCTAAATTGGAAACATGAACCCCTTTTGTCCAGTCCATGGTCTGAAATGATCTTCCTGACAGATTCTCAGATGTCTATATGCCTCACTGTCCCCACCTTACAACGAGGGCAATGACTAATTCAAATCAGAGCTAAAAAAAAAAAGATACAAGTATTGCAATTCCTTTTTTTTTTTTTTTTATCATGAAGGGCAGAAAAAGGAATCAAATTTGTATGTTTTGAGACAAGACAAAAGATGTTAAATGTTTTTCACTAGATAAAATTTACATTATCTGCATATTCTTCCTCTTTCACAATCTCTAATGAAGGCCAGGTATGCTGCAAGTTTAGCACCTCTCCTCCAGGCACCTTATGGTTAAAACCACTATCGAGGGCTATATATCCTCTCTGTCATGGATGGCTGGTATGACCTTGAGTGAGCCAGAGCAGATCTCAAGGAAATAATTCCTTGTACAGAGGATCAACTTACACCCATAGACTCAAGTCCACTTCTACTTCATCTCTTCTGATTTTGCCCTTTGGGCTCTAGTAATACTTAATACATTGATATTTCTGAGATACTTTTGTATTATAGCATTTCCAGCCATAAAGGCAGACAGTTCTGGTGGAGCCACAAGCAAATTAGAGCTATCTCTTCAAGGTGTGTAAAGTTCAGCCACAGTTCACAGTCACAATGACTGTATTTTCCAAAGCATCCTGTGCAATGCAATAACATGAGCTTCATCAACCAGCAAAAAAGCATAACAAGATATCACTGTAGATGTTATTTCTGAGAGGCAATGATAATTCACCAGTATTTGAACAGATTACTGAGAACAGGTGTGCAGCAAAGTTGATTCCATTCATTTGTATTAATAAGTATATTAGGGTATTGTGTCTTATCACATTAATTTATTAGAGTGGATTGAGTTAAGGAGTTGACCAGCAACTAATAAAAATTAATGAGGGACCATGCAGTAAAAGGTAATCCTTTATGCTGCATCTGGTAAGCAGTAAAAGAGGTAAGCAAGTAAGGAATGTCTGAGTGAACTCCCACACCATACTGGGAAGGTATTGTTAATCAGCTTTTAAAAAATATATTAGGCATATTTAAAGGTACGAACAACATCAAAATCAACAAAACCTCCAATTTCAGGTCCTGCGGATGGGTAAAAGATGTAAGTAATGAATAAGCATTCCAGGAACCAGGAAGGACACAGCTAGACTAGCAAACCTGGCTTCACACATTTTGCTTTTTTACCTCCCACTTGCTTACCCAGATAAATCCTTCACACAATCTAGAATATAGGAGAGCTAGCTCAAACTGGTTTGGGTAACAACAATACAAAGCAAGTCACCTCCCCTTGATGATTACCTTCTGTTGTGTTTTTTTTTTTTTTTTTTTTTTTTTGCTAGTACATTAAAACTTGCTTTGAGACATTGTCATGTACAAGTACATCTACATAGCACAAATACAATGCTGCTTTAGCAACACGTGTCCCTTTATGATGAAATACCTGAATCACAGAAATTTACCTGCACAGGCAGAGACCTGTGCAGTCCACACCATGCCAAAATAGCCTTGTTCTCTACAATTACTCTGAAAGGATTGTTTCAATTGATAGAAATTTCTAGGCATGTGACTTCTGCCTCTTCTCCTGCAGAAGATTTGACAAACCTACAATTTCTAGAGTTCAAAAAGCTTTTGACCTCTATATTTTCTTCTCAAAAGATCACTCCAGGACACCTTAGTTTTGCTGAGGAATGCAAAATATGGCAGCAAATTTTCCCCACTGTTTATACAGTTCAGTTACCTATAGATAGCTATACGGAATCACAGAATAGTGGAGATTAAAAGGAATCCTCAAAGATCATAAAGTCCATTGTCCTTGCTCAAAGCGGGGTCAGCTAAAGCAGGTTGCTCCAAGCCTTCTCAAGGCAGGTGTTTGATCTCCATGACAGACTCCACAACCTGTTTTGGCAACCTGTTCCACAACTTGACCACCTTCACAACAAAAAGGGTTTTTTTCTCTGTTAAGTGGACTTTCCTGTGTTTCAGTTTGTGTCTGTTCCCTCTTTTCACTGAGCAACTCTGAGAAGAGTCTAGCTTCCTACTCTTTACCTTTCGTTGCTCTACTGGCAGAGAAAGATCATTGCACGGTTTTGCTGAATTATGCTAGGTCGAGAAAAAGCCTGTGATGAGGAGAAGGGCCCTGCTGATGTCTATGCATCTTACACTTATAATGGCATAAGTATCCTTTTGTTAATTTTTTAATTCAGAATAACAAATCTTTCCTAAAATTGCACAGAAAGGGGAAAAAGCAATTTTTTTTCAAAAGTTCAGGAAACTAGACAATAATATATGCTAATCATTGGCTCACTTGGTCTCTGTGAGTAAGCCTTTCACCTTCACCTCTCCCATTTGATACAAATACAGAAACTGATGAGAAATAGTAATCTTACTCAAAAATTTACATTTAAAGTCTCATTCCCTGAGCATCCTACCCATATCCTCCACTTCTACAAACAGTCATTTTCCCTATAGTGAATGCCTTTTATTATATTTTTTAAGTGACAAAATTTTCTTCAACATATTTGATTCACATTAAAGAAGCTACCTTCCTTTACTACTCAGCTCACTTAAGCAAGTTAATTATGCACAGTTAATTATGCAAAGTTTTTTGCACCCATTGTGCCCTGAAGGAAGTATAATATGTTTGCACATTGGCAGCAAGTGCAGTAGTGGTCGGCCAAGGGATTTATTACCAAATACATCCTACATGACAAATATCCAAGAGACACTCTGGTAGGGCCACTGCAGACTAATCTTGGGGCTACTAAAGGGCAACAGTAAAGCAGCCCCATGCAATTCATGTAAGACAGAGAGGCTTCCCACACAAAGAAAAAAAATTCAAACCAACTATAAAATTAAAACCCTCAGGGTTCATATTGAAGAGAATGATTCAGCTTTCTTACCTCTTCAAAATACAGAAGATTTATTATTTCTAAAGTACTTCAAATTGAAGAATCATAATTTTGTTATGAATCACTAATGCTATTTTCTGTATAACAGTGATGTTTTCTTGGAAATCATTCATCCACTTACCACCCAGCCTCAACTTTGCTTAATTTTTAAGACCAAACAACATACTAACTAGGATGTCATAATGAAAAAATACATTGTAATGATAGAATGAAATGACTCAGACAATATATACCAGATCCTGGTCAGGATGAATTTCATGGTGAATAAAGGAAATGGTTTCAATGGTACAGAAGGAACAAGTAACAAAAGGCAACAAAGAACCTTATACTCTGAGGTCCTTGTTCTCAATGAGTATTATGCTAACACACTCTTTGCTTTTAGAGCTTACGACCACGTTACGCGACAGAGCATTTGTGGAACCTTCTGTGCTCCAGCACAATCATATGACCCAGACAGATACACAAAAGCTTCAGTTTCAAATTACACTATAAATCCCATATGCATCTATGGTAAGCAACATCAGAATCATGATAGGAGAAACTATCAGGCTTTGCTTTTGGACCAAAGCTATCAAAAGAGGCTACTGGAAAGCCAGAGACTGCCTGGGCAAGTAGATATGTCCCTAGGGCTGATCTAAATATGATGTACATCCAGAGTTCACTGGGAATACCAGGTGGGGAGCCTACTGTCAGCCTCAGTGTCTTTCTTGCAGGAACATAACACTGGAGGGCAGTTATTTCAGTCTCATTCTGCCGTAGATACTGCTCACTACAGTTTTGGTACCCCTTTTTCTCCGGTGGGGTACAGTTAAAATATCCTGTTGCAAGATCACATAAGGTCCTTGTGTGTGTCGCTCTCCAGTGTTCAGCCTGCTGTCATAATTCAGCCAACAATAACAGCAACTGACAGCCACCACTTCATTTCTAGAATAGCAGCTTCCAAGTTTTTTGGTTGTGTGGGGGTTTTTTGTTTTGGTTTGGTTTTTTTTCTGGAAATGTCTCTTTGAGCTTATTATATTGTTGTAGTTCTGAATTTCACTTTTGCAACCAAATTTCCAGTTGGCTCCCAACTTCTTGCATCATTACTATGATCATAGGATTTGGAACTGGCAAGTTCAGGAGTTCATCTCCAGATTTTCAGGGTCAGAAACAAAGACATATCTGATAAAGACTTGGCAGAAGACTGAAATTATACTGGAAAAATGAAGAAAGTAAAGATCCTGGGGTATGTTGATGAAAAGATAACAGCTCAGGAAGAGTTCAAATTTCATCTGGAAATCCAAATTTCTAATACAACTGTGCCTCTTGTCACCACCTTACAATCTCAGGATGGGTTAATTAATAAAAGCCAACCTACATATTCACTTAGTTTGTGGAGAGTTAAAGGATATTCAGATTTCAAAACTCTGACCTGGCCCCTGAAAATATAATTAATAATCTGGCTGTGTTGGAAAACAACACTCTTGAACCAACTAGGTGTCTTATTGGCACAGAAGCCCTTTCATGATGAAAATCAAGCTGGAATATTTGGGTGCGTTGGGGTTTTTTTCCATTTCAGTTTAATAAGTCAGTATGAGTGCAAGCCAAGATTAAACAGTGAGAAGGAGACAAAGTATTTTACCTGGTTTCACAGTGCCTTCAGGCTATGCCAGCTACAATACCTTTCAACACCATTCTCTGTCCCATTGTGAGGAATAAAAAACTAAAAAGCCCTTTTTGCAAAAGTGGCTGAGTCATTAAGGATAAAATAAATCGTTTTTAGAGGAAAAAAAAAAAAAAGACAAACCATGGTGAAACTGCAGCTGACACCATCTTCTCTAAAAAAGCAGGGTCATTGAACTCCATAAAAAATATTTGAGGCAATTATTGTCCACAGCCAATCTCTGTTTTACTCTATTGTGCAGAACCACTGGCTTTTCTTTGACTACTCAGGCTTCTGCAAAAGGTGGGCAAGTCAGACAAGAAATCCTAAGGGATTTCCTACTAACTCTGAAATGTGGAAAAGCATAGTGATATCATTTACTGGAGGTGTTTCATTTTATCTGGGAATTAGGAAAAGTAGACTTTTAGGGGGAAAAAAAGCCACTATAGAGTAGGTAAATTGTTTGTACTGACTTAAAATTATTTATGATGATGTTCTAGTTCCCCAAAATTAATCAGAGGATGGATGACTAAAACACACAACAACTAATTTCATGCAGTATGATTTACTTACTGCAAGGAATTGGAAGTCAAGTTATAAGGTCTAATCCATTAGTGTATGTGTCTTACTAGTTCCTTTTTGTGGCCTCTCTATCAATTGAGCTAAGTTTTCCTACTGTAAAAATGGATTTGTTTTCATTAACTACTGGTTTTTCTTTAATTGGTTTTAAATCACTGTTAAGTCTTTTGCTTTAACTTTG
Organism: Vidua macroura; assembly: GCF_024509145.1. NCBI lineage: Eukaryota > Metazoa > Chordata > Aves > Passeriformes > Viduidae > Vidua > Vidua macroura. The sequence continues at coordinate 20,498,192 of NC_071576.1, read as the reverse complement.
CCCCTTATTCTTCAGTTGCTTCTGGAGGTACAGAATTCATTTCACCATGTACATGCAGATTCTTCTGCCTTTGTTTTAGAGATCTTATGGCCCTATTTCTCCTCACTGCTGTGATTTCTCCTCACACAGGGTTTGTGCAGCACCTAATAGAAAAGGAGCTTCATCTACAGCCATCACTACCATCACAGCCACAACCACCACAACAGCAAGAACCATGTAAATCACCATCTAACTTACTGACCACTTGTAAATATTTTCATAACTTTCACTGAATTTCTTCCTTCAGAGTCAATAGAAATAAAATGCTTAAGCAATTGTTTGATTGACAGGATAATTAAACCAAGACTAAAGGGAATTTTGATTTTCTTAAATTATCAGAGTATATATACCATGTTCTGCTGCCTATGTGGTTCTCATCTATGTATCCTGTCTTACTGCTAAAATCTTTTTGATGTTAACAACAATGATTGTTTAAATGGATATAATTAATTTCTTGTATTTAGCATAATTGAAGTTATTTTAATTAAGTCACTTGCATATGCATTGGTTAATGGCATCATTTTTTAGATTATTTTTGCAGCAATAGAACGAAGAAGAGTAAAACAGGAGAGGAGGTGGAGAAGAAAACACCCCAACACACATGGGAAACAACCTCCAGGGCATTGTCCCTTCCCTGCCTAGGCACTTCATCATGATTTCTTGAGATTGTGCAGAGAGACAGCATCCCTCAGCCTGATAAATCCTAAATGATTACATTTTTGCATTATTTATTTTTCTTTCTTTGTGCCCAAATCATGACACAAGTGTGAGGGAGAGAGACTCAGTGTATGCCTATGTACACAAAAACAGTATTAATGATTATTCACAGTTGCATCATAGTAGTAGTGGAGTTACAGAAAAATTCAAGTCCCTTCACCCACATTCACTAGGCCAAAAGTCTTAAATCCACAACCCACTAAAAGCAGGGAGTAGAAAGTTTTGGCTGAAGGAGGCTTGTGGCAAGACCAAGAACTAAGCCTAGATTTCTGGAGGCTCATTCAGGTGCTTTGAAGGTAGCACTATTTAAGAGAAAGAATAAAGTCAAATAGGAAAGAAGGGTTAAGTGTGATGCTGTGTGGAGTCAAAGAGCTTATGTGAAGGTCACAGAGCTCAATACTTGAAGAAATTTAAGAGTCCAAGGATTCAGCCTTTAGAATTATTTTTTTTCCCTAGGACCTGGTTAGTGATATATTTTTTGCTCGTGTATTAAAAGCTAACCAACACTTCTAGGCTAAAGAAAAATTCTAATTCTGGATTAGAAAAATAACAATTTCTCCCTTTCCAATTGAGGGGAAGATCATGCCAGAACTGAGCTTGAATCCAGCACCTGTGTATTTAATTTTCATCTTGTAAAGAGAGACTATGTCATGCTGGAAAGTTGCACATTTTCTGCACTTAAAATGAGAATGATAGTATTTCTCTGTGTCACTGAGGTACTGGAAATGTATATATTTTTAAGACACAGAATTGCTAATATAACTGGGACAAGCTCTCCAGTGACAGTATTTTTACAAATTTGAAGTTCTATATAAACAAAATATAAAAGAGTAGTTCAGACACCAAAACACAAAATAATAAATAAACTTGTGAATATAATGAAAAACAGCCAACACATGCATGCACCTTCCTTGTCCTCCTTACACTTCCTAAGGTCTCTGTAACACACTATGCAATCACACTTCAATTGTCAGCTGTTCACACAGAGAAAGCCTCCTATAGTATTTAAAGTTAGAAGAATACCATGTGGTTGAGTAAAATTTCAAAGCTCATAAGAACTCATTCAAAACTCATTTATGTACCAGTATGTGAAAGAATGAACCTCTTAAAAAGTCAGAAAGATGCAATTCTGTATATCCAAAATCATTAGACTATATTATTACACTTAACTGAATTCATCAGGTTATTAGGAATTCCTGGTATTGCAGATTACTGCCTATTAGGGAGCCCACTGCTGAAGTTTCTGAAATAAAGATGAGATATAAACATATTTCCTAAACATTGATGCTCTTTGTACATCTATAATTATACTCTGGTGTCTTATCTCAGGGGAAGGAAAAAATAATGTTTGAATGGCAGTGCTGCTTTTAATTTAATTAGATATCAATTTAAATAAAATAAAACTGCTGTTACTTTCTGATAAAAGGCTTAAATTGCAAACTTGATGGAAGAAGGTAATGAAAACATATGTCATTATCTTTACTTCTTTCTTCTAAACAGCACAGGTCAAACAGAACAAAGTTTATCTGCTGCTTGAATGCAGATCATGTCTATTAAAAGTGGTTGTGGTCTCTATTGCCACTGACCAGAACTTGGTTTTATTCTAGAATTTGTAACATCTGTCTAGTTTTCATACCAGTCTCTTCCATTAATTCCCTACACAGCATTTTCCAAATATTCCTTTGCACACCTATTTCCCTTTCAGCAAACAGTCAGACCAAAATAGAAAATTATTACACCCATTGAAATGGAATCAAAATGTCATGTCTCAGCCAAAGTTGAGAAAATTGAAAATTAAGAAAATTGTTCTTCATTTGCAGTTAGAAACTAATTCCACAATGGCCTACTAATTATTTCCTATAATACTGCTGTGAAGCAATGAAGATTGAAACGGAGGAATTGAAATTCAAAGCATTGATGTCAGGGCAGGAATCTGTTAAGACATTCCTAGTTACCCCCCAGTTTTACCTCCTGACCTTAAATTAGTGTCTGAAACAAGAGATGTTCTGGTCTCATCATCCACATCAATTTGGTTTTATTTTTGCTGTTAAGAGGACTGTATCCATAATTCTCAGAGGCAAGAGACAAAGCTATGTGAATTCATGGTCCTGCCTCCTTTATTTTTTAATTTGCATTTTGTGTCTAATGAATCCACACACAAAGCCCAGAGAGCTGATCACACAACAGTCAAAGGCCAAGCAGTGCAGTTGCCAGTGTAGACCTATGTTCACAAATCCTCATGTATACAGATACCTTTTATTCTATACATTGACTAGAGCCTTGTACACAGCAAAAGCAAAATACACAAGACTCTTTAAACAACAAGAACAAAAAACCCAAATAAAACCACTAAGTAAGATGGCCAGTACTAAATTTGGAGGAGCTGTTGACTCTCTAGAAGGCAGACAGGCTCTGCAGAGGGACATGGATAAATTAGAGGGCTGGGCAATCACCAACTGTATGAAGTTGAACAAGGGCACATGCCAGATTCTGCACCTGGAGTGGGGCAGCCCTGGATGTACAGACAGACTGGGACATGAGATGCTGGAAAGCAGTGCCATGGAAAGGGACCTGGGGGTCCTGGTCACTGGCAAGTTGAACATGAGCCAGCAGTGCCCTGGCAGCCAGAAAGGCCAACCCTGTCCTGGGGTGCATCAGGCACAGCATCAACAGTTGGGCAAGGGAAGGGATTGTCCCGCTCTGTTCTATGCTGGATGGCCTCACCTTGAGTGCTGGGGGCAGTTTTGGGCAACACGATATAAAAAAGACATTAAGGCATTTGAGACCTTCCAAAGGAGGGCAATGGAGATGGTGAAGGGTCTTGAGAGGAAACTGTATGAGACTGAGGGGAGACCTCACTGCAGTTACAACTTCCTCAAGAGGAGAAGAGGAGGGGCAGACACTGATCTCTTCTCTCTGGTTACCAGTGACAGAACTGAAGAGAATGGCATAAAACTGAGTCAGGGAAGGTTTAGGTTGGATATTAGGAATAGGTTTGTCACCCAGGAGGTGGTTGGGCACTGGAACAGGCTCCCCAGGGGAGTGGTCACAGCACCAAGCCTGCCAGAACTCAAGAAGCATTTGGACACTGCTCTCAGGCACATGGTGCAAGTCTCGGGGCAGGGCCAGGAGCTGGATTTGGTGATCCTTGTGGGTCCCTTCCAACTCAGGATATTCTATGAATTTATGATTCTAAGAGTCAGTATTGTAGTATTTTGGCTCATTCAGAAAGGACATCCTGCATTTCAGCATAGAAGCAGGTGACAAAATGGTGAAAGAAATGCTCAGATGGGACAGGTAGAGGTAACACCATGAATAAGGTGCAAAGAGTAGACAAATTGCATATTTGATCTTTGAGCTCAGTGGCTGTCTTCCTGAATAACAACTGAATAACAACTACAGCTGTCTTCCTCTGTAAATGAGTTAAACCAAGAAATGCCCTGAGGGTGAAGACAAGAATCTTGATTTCTAAGAAACTGTGAAAAAAGAAGAAAAAAAAGTGGTGACATGGTCCAAAAACAACCAGAAATATATAAATAGCAACATTCTGACCCTTGTGCAAGGATGGGCTTGTGAGTACAGTGACAGAGAGAAGAAAGATGGCTGGTTAATATCACCCACCTGAATGACTAGTTTTAATGGTGCAGCCAAAAACTTAAAAACCTCTAACACAAAAATAAATAAGGGCGTACTGGACTCCAGGTACAAAGAAATTACTTTCACCATAAAGCTGTCAATGTTTTGCCAAAGAAGTTGTTCATTGTAATGACTGCCACCTTGACTGAAGTAAAATGACCTCAGCAGTGTCACAGCAGCTATACACCCAGCAGAGAAGAATGATTCGCAGTGAAATACAGGCAGGATAAACTGGCAGCCCTCAAGGGGCTGATTATAATCCCGAGTGTGTAGTTCTGCAGTGTAAGCAGTACAGGACAGACCCTTTCAGTCTGTTCTTGCTGTCGTGCGCTCTCAAATCTCCTGGGGTTCCCTGGCAACACTGTCTATGTTTGTTCTCGATATAGGTGGCCCTTACACACGTAGCTCCATGGAATATTCCCAGCAGTAATGACTACTTTCCCAAGAAAGGTGTGTGGAATCTCATGTGAGCTTGACTTCAGCTGAATTATTCGTGCATCGAAAGCTAAACAGATGCAGAATCGTGTTTCCAAGTACTGAGACCAGCTGAATATCACAGTGAAGAGAAAAAGGCTCTGTTTGCAGCTCTCATACCTCTGCAGTAGGACACACTTCACAACAAGTACCAGTGTCCCCTTTTTAATTTAGCCAAAATCAAAGCTCTTCTATCTCCTCTGTTATGAAAGGAAACATAGCTGTTTTGTGGAAGGAAGCTATTCTTTCATCTTATACCTGCAGGAAGCAGACAACTGAAAACATCGAGGTTTTTTTCCTCAAAGATGTGATTTTCATAGAAGGTACTGCTGTCTCTTCTCGCAAAAAAAAAAAAAAAGAAAAAAAAAAGAAAAAGTCAATCTAGATTTTCTTTTGTCCACAACTCTCAACGTCACCCCAAAATGACTTTATAAACACATGCTTTTTCAGGCCCATGTTTAGCAGAAAATAAATAAGTGTTTAAATATTTGCTTTAAAATCAAAATTACCAAAGGACAATTGAGTCTTGCTTATAAAAAAAGAAGAATGTTGGACTAGTGAATGCAAGAAACAAAGCAAAAATCCCTGCATTTTCAGGTATTAAAAAAGCTCCAGACTTGCACATACATGGGAAAAAAAAAAAATTACACAGCCACAGCTAATCTCACCTGAGTGCCCATCCTCTCATTAACTTGTGAGGGAATTATATTATCTGACAACCCAGAAGTTATTTACATATTTCTGCATTGCTCTGCTTTTTTTAAAGTGCAAAGGAGGAGCAACCTTAAAACTCAAAACTAAAATAAACTGAAACAATAAGGAAATATTTGTGCTTTACTGTAACAACCCTTTCTGCTTGTCACCACAAGTGGATGCAGAAAAGGTAGTAGAAGTAATGAAAAGATAACCCTTTCTTGGCAAGATATAACATTGCCAGATCCAAGGACAGCTCAAAATAAACTCAGGTCTATTTCTAGCCTCCAAAGCAAGCAAGTCCCAGTGTCAGAGCATGTGCTCCTGTGCCTTGCATGTTCATTTATCACACAGGAGTGATGTATTCAAGGTGTCAATATTGCTGTTCCCTATTTTACTGTTACTAAGCCCACTTCCTGTCATCTCCCTGTTTTTCACACTCAGATTGACTTCCAAAGTGCACTCCAGTTCTGCCCAAAGCAGACCTGCTTCGGCTGTAACTTTCACTCACCTGAAGAGCCACAGTTCACCATCCCTTCATCTAAAGGGAGGCAGTTTTGTGCACATACTTGAGAGGCTTCTCTCTCTTGCTGACTTATTCACAGCCCTCTTCAGAACACCAAAAAAATATCTGACAAAGTTCAACTATTTCCTATTCCTGCACTTGCTCGTTTGTTTTCCTTTGTGCCAAAAACAACATTATGGATAGACATAAATTTTGCTTATAGCTCTGTTGGCTCTCTCCAAGTTTGTAGTCACTTCTCCAGAGTTAATAATTTCCTTCACAAAGTCATTGGATAATACTGGATTTGACTCTCACCACAGTAAAATCCTATTTAAAACCTGATTATTCTATTTTCAGTGTTGACATAAGCAGAAATAGGAGCAATTACATTTCAAATGGATGTCCAAGGAAAAAAATCTGAAAACATTTTTGATTGATTTTGCTGTTCTTGGCAAAATGTGCAACTGTGACTCCCCAAATTCATGGGTTTAAGTTCTATTTTCTTTTTAAATACTTGAAAATTCATATTTTTCTCTTTTTTATTTCCCTTCACATTTATTTTAAGCCATTATACATTTAAGTATCACCAGATTCTATAGAAAACATAAATCCTTAAAGGAACTTTTGATGCTTGGTCATGACGGAATTGGAGTGAAAAGAGAGTACTAATAGTTTCTAGGATGTTGGAGACTTAACTTCAGGATTTTCATTGCAGTTAGGCAGATGACCCTGCACACTGGGCTATACCTGCTCTGCAACCGCATTTCATCTTCACTAGAAATTCTACTCTGGATCTACAGCACCTTCCTATCAAAATTGGTGCAGGACGTAGCACAAGTCTGGAAAAGGTTTTTATTACAACAAATTAATTTGTAAAGTAATTTCTTCATCAGGGAGCAAAACATTTCCATTTGTTACCTATTCAAAAATAGAAATGAATTCTAGATAATACATCAGATTGAAATACATTAAAACTACCATTAATATTTCTTCTTAACTATTCCACATACAAAAAATTACAACACACAGGAGATACATCATAACTCACATCTTCATCTTTTTGCTATGCCAGTGGGCTGCGCTGACAGACTTGACATTAATTCAGCTCATTGAAATCTGCTGTGCCTGTTAATTCTTATCTTATTATGAGACAAAGTTCACCATTCAGCCTTTTTTATACAAGTACAAGATACTTTGAGAACCAGAGGAAATTAGTGAGGTGGCAGGAAAGGTACATGGTACACAAGTATTTCAGAAAGCCCTCAGAAGGGGAAGGGAATTCCCTTCTGGTTTATAAGGCCCAGGGTGAACACAAACCAACTAACTACTGAAGTGCTCCAGGCCCTCCTGAAGCCCCACATAGCTGCAAGGTAGATAATCTACCCTGGGTTAACTTTATGCAGGTATTCCCTATTACATAGGAAAAGCTCAGCCAGCACAATGTGGAGCTTTGCATACCTACCTCAGCAGCCATGGTTTGGTGAAGGCACGAAACCAACCAATTATCAGAAAGATCTATGATACCTTCTACACTTTCAGTCAATTCAAGACACTGCTCAATAAGTTTCTCTGATCATTTGGAAGACAATTGCTGAACTAACTCCTGAGCACTCCTCCTACTCTGATTTTGTAGGTATGCAGGTGAGCAAGAATTAAATGGTCACAAGACCCATGATATCGTCTCAGGAATTGTTATCACCTGTTCCCATTGAATAACAATGCTTCATTTGGCAAATATAATTTCAGTAAATAAAAAAATTCTTGTCCCTCTTAACCTTTTACCTCACCATTTATGGAAAGCCCACAATGATGACTTCTTTTTCTTCATATCCTTCCCTCAACCCATTCTCTAACCTTCCTAAAGGCTATCCCACCTGAGGGTTGTCAACATTTTCTGGCATCCCAAAATGACTCCATACTTCCTTTTCCTAGAAAGTCTTGGAAATTTTCCATTTTCTACCCAACAGGCAAACGCAAGTTCCTATCAGTATTGTCATATTATGCGTCTTCTTATAGAATATGCTCCTATCCCTGATCTCCAGCTTGTGTTTTTGCCAGCTTTTAGCTTTTAAGTTAAAGTGTGTTGTTTGGGATCTTGGACAGTTTCAAACTCACAGCTGATATTTAGCAAGTTAGAAATAACAGTCTGCATTTTTATTGTATAATCATGGGAAGAATGCACACAAAAGGTCACAGTCTATTGCCCTGCATCTTAGCTCAAGTCTTCAGCTGCCATAGGTTTGTAGAAGCCAGAATCAGCTTCACCCAAGGACAGCCTCTCTCTTATGAGGTCCAGTGGTTCACACTGAGTTCCAGACAGGACTCCATTCTGGAGCAGAGAAGTGCCTTTCTCTGAGCATTTCAGCACTTCCTCTTCTGTCTGGAACTTCTAAAACATCATAAAGAAGGAATGTAGCAGTGGCTGTGAAAGCCTGACTGAAGCTTTTTACCTAAAAATTACTTGCTGTGTCAATGCTAGCTGTATTTCCTGCTTTTCTTACAGCTCAGACTATTTGAAGATGTGGCTACATGACACCTCAAGAGCTGGAAACAAATTTTTATTTTAAATCTATGGGGAGGAAAAAGGGTCAAAAAGTATTCCCCAAACCTAAGGCTCAAAAGACAATGAAAATTTCCCTTGCTATTTTTATTACTAGTTCATATAATGAAATAACGTGACCTTAAGTCATGCCAGGAGAGATTCAGATTAAATATTAGATAAAATAAGTTGCCCAGAGAAGTGATGGAGTCACCATCTCTTGAAGTGTTCAAGAGGTGTCTGGATGTGACACTTGGGGATGTGGTTTAGGGGTGATTACAATTCTAAATTGATGGTTGGACTAGATGATCATGGGGGTCTCTTCCAAGCCTAAAGTTCCTGTGATTCTCTGTGATTCTGTGTCAAGTGTCCACAGTGCTAGAGGACTGATGCACCGAGGCTGGGTGTTCTGATCCTGCAAGGCTATGCTAACTAGACAATCAGTGGAAATTTTAAACACACACTCATGTACAGTAGGCCTCCCTACTGCCATGGCCCTCATAAAACAAGAATGCACTTTGGCATTAGAATGGAAATTATCTACAAATATATTAAGATTCTGAGAACAACCAACTCTGTGTGTGTGCATACATGCTTCTCTGAACATGCTTATTTTCCATAAGACAGGTGCTCACAACTAGGTAATGAGTACATAAATTATATTTCTAACAGAGAAATATTACTGTTGCATTAGGAAATTCCAGAATGTCAGGAAAGTATGATGTAGAAATGTCTGCACATAGGCCCTATTCTGATTCTTTTTGCAGCCATAACTGGCCACTGTTAGAGGCATGATACTAAGCTAGTTGGACCTTTAATTTTAAAAAAATATTGTCATTATTTCATTGCAAAAATTATGTCATATGGTGAGCACTGAAACACATCCAGCCCTTATAGATGCTCTTGGGATGATCAGAGCAACAGTATCACTGCTTGTACATGGATACACCAGTAGAGAAAAATACCAGGACTTGGATCTACTAATTCAAATTCTTTTTTTAATTGAAGACCACTGTCATTGAATAGCTATACACTGTAATATGCAAGAGAGAAAATTATTTCCTCTTTACTTGTCCAGTTGGGTAATCTAGCATGGAGCATTTAGCCTAGATTTTGAGAATGTTCAGTGTGTTAGATTTTGATTTTCTGAGAATGTTAAAAGGAAAATAAATGAGGTTTTACATGAAGAGGACTATTAGTTATTTCCAGTTCCTCGGGGCATTCACAATTAATTTCAGAGGGCAGAGAAATAGCTTTTTGCTTAGTACCATTGACAATTATTAATTTGCCTTAGGATTCCTGCTGGACTAATTAGAGTCAATAATTATAGTGGTCATTTCTGTTTGTCTAAGTGGGAATGACCAGACAATCGCACATGCTGGATTCTGGTGTGCAGCACTTTATGGTGTATTTCAAAAGCACTATTAAGCTTAGCTCTATAGCTCCCTGACCTTTCTTTGAAGAATATTTGCAGGGATGAACAAATAACACAAAAAAGGCTTGTGATAGAGGAATTTGTGGTAAATAGTCCAGAGATAAAGCTGCAGGAAATACTCGTTTCACCCTCCTGTTGTATAGTCCTCTAGCTGAAGTTCAAGAGAGGTGCAGATGCAATCTGCTGACCAGCTGACATTCCCATATCAAGGTACAAACATTCCCATATAAAAGGTATCATGTAGACCCATGCCAGCTGCTGCTGTCACAACTTTTTTGTAGCTCTCCTTGCAAAGCCAGATTGTTAATTCAAAAATCCTCAATCTTGATTAAAGTAAAGAATTGTTTGACAAATATATTCATAAATTCAGAAGTAGAATTGCAGAACCTCAAACACCAAGCAATAACTGAGAACTTTTAAATACCATTACCTACACTGCTGTTCCATCCTTGCTAAATTACTGGAAGACTGATAAAGTGTTTAATATGTGATTATGTGAAGGATTATGTGAAGATTTATTCAATGCATAAATGTAAACAAATATATTAATCTATTCTGCCTCTTCATTTTTAAAGATTCAGTTAAATATAACCTACCTCTTGCAAGTAGAATTTTTCTATTTTACATATAAATTTTATATTTTTGTATTCACAAAATTACACTAAAAATCCACTGTACAAGGAGGGGAGAATTCACATGCTCTTCATCTCATCACTGCTTCTTCACAATATCCAGGTGACTGTAAAAACACATAATTCTTTCTGTAGGCATTTAGACTTCAGGGCATTTCCCAATGCAATTTTATGCTAGTCTCAGAGTCAAGCATAAATATTTTGAGGTACCTTTTTAATGACTAACAAATGTCAAAGAGAAAAGGTGTACCTGTAGGCTCTCATGAGGATGACCAGTCTACTTCCATAAATCAGTAAATGTGACTAATCCAATATTTGCTAGGAGTCTATCACTTTGATTATATACAACTTTCCTTGGAACCACAAACATATAGCATTTACTACTCATATTTATATAGACTTAAAAATTATCTCCATGACTATTTTAATAAGTCAGGTGCCAAATAGTTCACTGTGATGTAATTATGCTCTATTCTAGTTTAGCATTTACTTTTGTATACATTTCTATCAAGACAGGAATTCATCAGTAATAGATTAAGTAGTGAGACAATATTTGTAAATTGTATCATCCAGTAGGGATAGGATAAAAGAGAGAAAAAAATGCACTAAATATGCAGAATTCAGACCTGATTAATATAAAACTTCAGAACTGAAGTTCAAATGTGTGCTGGAAGTTAAGCTCTGAACAGAAAGAGATTATCTTACCTAAGTGTACCAAAAATCTCACAGGCCATGTTAGGAAAGTTTCAGCTCATAATTACAAAACCGTAATATTTCCACTGTCTTGATCTATGACACCTCTAATTCATATAAACCAGCATCATACTGCAGAATTAAGAATTTATGCTACCCTGGAAAACTGTATCCTTTTAAGTTTTTTACTCAATCAGAAAAAAACATGAAAGAAGGATAGACCTGAAGTGGTTAAATAGAATTGAAATGCCATTCTGCTCTGTTTTCCTGCCTTGGAAATGCCCTCTTCCAAATTCTGCTTGAGCACCCTGCCCTTAACAAAGTCCCTGAAATACAGAACTGAGGTTATAAGAACATCCTCATTTGCATCCCAGACAGGCCTTAGAAGCTGCCATCACTCTTTCACTTTCAGCTGAAAACATTGGCTTTTTCCTTGCCTGTCCCTCTGGAATATTTTAATTCTATAGCTATGTTATTTAACTTGGTAAATCATTTGTTTGCAGAAGTATGTGGAATGAAAGACTTTATAGAAGTTAACATTCTATCCTCTTGCCTCATACTTCTCTGAATAGATAAAATCATTGACACAAATCACTGGACAAAAAAAAAAAAGTCATGAGAACTGAAGATGTGTGGGCACTGAAATATTTCAAGAATTGAATAATGCTTTTCTTTCTCTGTTTAGTCTGACAGACAACAATGTGTCTTGAACACTTTGGGACTGAATGATGGAGAAGATGAAAAAGACATTTGAGAAATGCCTTTCTTATTTCAAATGCTTCACTTTGCCTTTCAAGAGTATATCCAAAGTGGGCATAATGTTTATATTACTAAGGGCAATGTATAAGCCACATAAATAGTCCTAGTTACAATCTAGTTCCATCCTTCCTGCCCTGCAAATAATGACTGCAGGTTTAAACTGGTCTTTGGTTCTGCAGGAAATGCTATTTTATTGTAACTTCTAATTGTGAATTACAATTATATTTGTAATTGGAGAAGCCTGTGGTTTTTCTTAGCATGAGGAAATCTCTAGCATTTCTAGTAGCCAAAAACCTTCAGGCTTCTAGGAAATGTCCAGATTTCTTTAACAATATTCTGGCAAACTAGGGCCAGAATATGAAACTCCTCCTTGAATGAAGACAACAAGATCCTGCTCACAACAGAAGAGAGTTTACCAGTGTAATTTTCCCAACACTGAGCTCTTAATTTTGTAGAAGGTTATTATATAGGAAGATTTAAAAATTATTTATATTTGTTTTATTTCAGGCCTGGTCTTCTCCAGTGCAGACCATGTTCTTCTTACTGCAGGGAGTGGGAGAATATGGTCCCCTCAGTGCCTGGGAATGCTGCACCTGCCTGCAGCACCTCATGTACCAGCTTTCCCCCACAGATCACCTATGGCAAAGTGAGCCAAGGGCAGAAGGTGTCGGTCTTTTCCTCATTCATTGAAGATACACAATGAAGTGGCCAAAATGACACACAAAAATTACTGATTTTACCAACTGAAAGTACAGCAACAATGGCTGGAGACTGATCATTGATGGATGTACTAGATTAGGATCTTTATCCTATGTAACCCAGTAGCAACCTACTACCCTTTTTTAGCATTACATTATATATCTTAGCATGTTCTGTCTAAAGATAACACACTACCCTACAACAATGATTTGTGTAATGAAATGTGCAAACTCAAAAAGTTGAAGGGCTTTGAATTAGTTAAAATCTCATATTTTTCATATATAATATTTACCTGACTCAGACTGAAAGTGATAACTTCGGTTTCTTACAAGCTTAAGAGTACAAACAAACATTTTTGGAATACACATTTTCTGCGCTGCCTCTAAAAGCATCTTCCCTGAGCTTGCAGATTGTGAATGAAATTGATACTTGCAGTGCCATCAGCTAGCCTAGACAGACCCAGATGGATGCTCTGAAATCTCATAGTTCAGAAAACCTGCAGGGTTCCTTCCATAAGAAGGAATCTGGAAGTCATGAGAAACCTGCTAGAGACAGTAGTCTTAAGGTCCTCTGGCTATCTGAACTCAAGGACTTTCAGACATATTATAGTCAATTTTAAGGAAAATTTCCTGTAGAACAGGCAAATTTTAAGACTAAGAAATGGGAAATGCCTGAAAAAATATGTGAGTTTAAATTTCAGAACAAATATATTTTGTCCTTGATAGGTCATTTATTGTGCTGCAAAGAAGGACTTGGCAGTACTGGTGAATGAGAAACTGCACACGAGCAAACAGTGTGCACTTGCAGCCCAGAAATCCAAGCATATCCTGGGCTGCAACAAAAGAATCCAGACCAGCAGGGCGAGGGAGGTGATTCTGCCTCTCTATTCCACCCTCATGAGACCCCACCTGCAGTGCTGCATCCAGCTCTGGATCCTCAGCACAGGAATGTCATGGACCTGTTGGAGCAGGTCCAGAAGAGGGCCACAATAATGAAGCACCTCTCTTGGGATGATGGGCTGGAAGTGTTGGGGTTTGGGAAGACCTTACTGAAGTCTTTCAGTACTTAAAGGGGATTTATAAGAAAGATAACGATGGCTTTCTGGTAAGGCCTGTTTGCAGCGGGGTTTTAAAGTAAAAGATGATAAATTGAGACTAGATATAAGGATGAATTATGGGAGTGGTGAAACCCTGGAGCAGGTTGCCCAGAGAAACTGTGGATGCCCCATTCCTGGAATCAAGGTCAGGTTGGATGGGGTTAATTTCAGAGGCAGTTGGATTAGGTGACCTTTAAACGTCCTTTCCAATCCCAGCTATTCCATGATTCTATATGCTTAGCAGATCTTCCACATCAAAAATGCTACAAAAGCCAAAACCACTACAAGTTATTTTAAGAATCCACCTTCAGTCTGGCTAATTTCCTAACACCCTACAATATATCTCAAGGATGTAACTATTTCACAATACCTTTTTTTTGTAAAAGTGGCTACACTGTATTTGCAAGAGTTACATGGAAACACACATCACCTTGCTTGAGAGATGTCTGAAAAACCAGCTGTTTTTCCTTTACAGTGCAGCATGAAACAGGACTGAGTCAAGTTATAGAAATTTTCCTTTCTAATAAAATTGAGGTTAGACATGGAAAATTATCCCATGAACAAATGAAAGCTTGAAGCTTAATAGAAACATTTCAAAGAACTTCGGGATTCTGGCTATCCTATTCCTAAAGAAAAGTGACTAAAAAGAAAATAATACAATTGTATTTGCTTATGACCCAATTTGTAATTGTTTTAAATTGTTTAAAAATCCATGGGTAAATCCTATTTTTAAACAAAGACATTTTAAAAAACTTTAAATCGTTACAATATTTTAGACACTATTGTTATTTGCTACATGTGATCAGCTTTAAGTAGACTGCTTTGTTTTGATATGCCCACGTACATTTCTGACATCTTAAAAGCAATGATTGCAATCATTATCTTTGTCATTTCAGCAGCATTAACAGATTTTTTTTAAGAAATACAATGTTTTGATTTAAGGAACATTTTGTCCCCTAGAAAGAAATGGTTTGCTTTAAAGCAGGAAATTATAAAACAAGAAATCTAACACTTTTTTTCCTGTATGCTCTCCTAGCTCCACAACAAGCCATGAAAGGACTGTGCCCTGGAACAGGGGAGACCCTACATACAGCTTGTGCTCTAGTGGTGACATAGGGCTGCCCAGCAGATCCAAAAAGCCTTTTGCAGACGTCCAATGCTGTAAGTTTTGGCTTCACAGTAGGAACCTGAGACCCCTTCCAGCAGGGTGGTGAAGCCCAGTCAGGCTTCAGACCTGGAGTGTGCAGCCCTACCCTGGAAATGCTCCTGCAGCTACCTAACCCAGAGCTGCAGATGCTGCCTGGCACTGTTAGATCTGGCCAGGTTCAGAATCCAGGTCAGGCTCAAATTCTCTGAAAGTTTGTTAAAAATGAGACTTTTTGGACAACACATTCAAGACTCAACAAAAAGGCATTTTTAAAGTAAATTCTTTTACTGTGCAATTCACAACAAATACCAACTGTGAGTTAGCTCATTACATAAACAGCAAGGGATTGAATTTTGGCTACCTTCAGTAACTCAGTCTATTGCTCTTTCTAAGGAGAATATCAGTCTCTAGTGAGATGCTAATTAAGCTCCTTGTTTTTCTTGATACCTGTGTGAGTATTACCATAATGTCAGATTTTTTTTTACAGTCACTAATAGATATTCTCCCAAAAGCTTTTAACACGAGAAAGTAATTATCCCCATTTTAAAGCCAAAGTATAAAGCACTGGCTGTAATGTTGGTAAAGGGTATTTGTGGATGCACCAGAGCATTAACCCGATTTTTTAATTCCTACTCCAGTCTGCTTTGCTGACCATAGAACTTCTGTTTTCATCTTTTTTTCCCCCCTTACTGCAACAGTACAGTCTCAATGTCACGTTTTGGTCTTTCAGCTGCATCTATTTAATTATGAGTCAGTATCCCAAAAGAAGAACAAAGTGATTATACTGCAATGTGAATTTTCAGAATGTTTATCTGGTTATAGATATATGAATGAAAATAATGTTTGAGCATATAAATAGAAAATTAGAGCTTTATTGTGGCTTCTTTGAAAGCCTGGAATGCATCTCAGAAGACAGAAACGGAAACCAAAAAAAAGGTCTTCATTCCAGCTGATAAATGTTTGTTCTCTCAATTCTTAAATCCATAACAGAGAAGGCTAATGAAAGAAGCCCATCTGCAGTGGCTAGATGTATTAATTTAACTTTTATTTTGAACATAAGAATATGAAAAAAAATATACAAAATGGGGGTTTTAAGGTGTTTAATTAATCAGCATACAGATGAAAATAAGCAAGAATTATGTGTGTTAAATGCTGAATTATTCTGAGAATGAAAACTATATTTATTTATTTTTTTTTTCTTTTGCCAGAAACATTACATTTTTTTCTTTTGCTAGCTGAATGTGGATTTTGAAATAGACTCAGAGCTGCTTTTGACAGTTGGAAAAATATAAACTATGGCCTCAGACCATCTTTTTGCATTACACAGTGATTCCTCAACAAATGAAGAGCCGCCTCAAGGGACTTTCCAGATCCTTTTCCTGTTATTGTGGGTTCAATTATCCCATACACCACTAGCAGTATCTCCAAAACCTAGAAAAATTTATTCTCATTCTTAGTTTGAGACTAGAGGTATATAGAGGACATCCAGAAAAGATAAAAAGCCAAAGTCTGAGGTGGATCTGACATGACTTTGTAGGTATTTGCACTTTAGTAACTTCAGTACAAGTTTAATTCCCAATTCTATTCACCCAAAGCCTTTTGTGGAGATAAGGACATCATTGCCAAGTGTAGGGTGGGAGTGTTTACCGAGCTCCAGCCCCATCCCTTCTCAGTGAGCCTCAGTGCTCCACTTGCCTGTAATGCAGATAGGACATTCAGAAACAGAACCTTTTGTTCTAGGAGAGGAAGGGCTACAGTAAGTCCTAATCCTTTGTTTTTGGCATCACAAGAGTATCCACAGCAACTAAACTTGATGTGATACAGAAAGGAATGTGACTTCAAGTGCCAGCAGCTGTTGAATGCCTGAGGTACAAAAATCCTGTTGTCATGTGGATGCCCCCAGCAATGCCATGTGCATGAAGCAAATTATATTCACACATCAAAAATACAAACTGAAAAAGGTTGGGTTTTCTCAAGTGCTATTTCTACCTCAGACTTCAGTCTTCAGTCACTTTAGTCGTCACAACAAAATACTTCAAGGGAGCCAAAGATGGCAAACTAAGTCCTCAAGGCACCTCTGTCAGTCACTGGATGACTATTTAAAAGTTCAGTAGGAAATATAAGTAACTACATCAAATTTCTGCATTTCCCATTGTTTTTTCAGCGTTCATTTATTATCTGTGTTGAATAAACAATGCAGATGAGAAAACCAAGAATAAACCCAGAGTGTGGAGAGCAGTAAACTGCTTACAAGTTGGCCCTAGAACTCTGGATTTGGGAAAGTTCTTTTCCCAGACTCACCTCAGATTTGCCTTAAGAGTTTGACAAAGACCTTTTTGTTGTGTCTTTAGAATACCTAGCACAATGGGGCCCTGATCCATGACTGCAGCCTCTGGGCATTGCCACAGTACAAACAAATAACAATAGCTTGCAGCCAAAGACATTGCTGAGAATTGCTTAGTAGGCAAGCAAGCTTCTTATAGAAGTGTGTGCTCTGAGCACTTGCTCAGTTCACAGAGCCTGGGTTTTTCAGAGCACTCTTTGTTAAAAAAAGCAACTGCTGGAAATATGCTCTTGACCCTGAATCAGGGCCAAGATACAAGATATTAGAGCCACTTTTCTGTACATATTACATCACTGAAAGAGTCTTCCAGGATGTGAATTTGGTGTGTGTTTGACCAAGGCCTGCTCCAATGTCACGGAACTTATGTCAAATGCCCATGGAGCAAACACATAGTAGGAAATAATTACACTACACATCTACCTGTTTATGTACGTGCATTCATAGACACATCTGGGAAAAAATAATCTGTCATTGCAGGCATTGGGC
Source organism: Vidua macroura (assembly GCF_024509145.1). Classification (NCBI taxonomy): domain Eukaryota; kingdom Metazoa; phylum Chordata; class Aves; order Passeriformes; family Viduidae; genus Vidua; species Vidua macroura. The sequence goes on along the minus strand of NC_071576.1, from coordinate 20,480,298 downwards.
TGGTACACTGAAAACATGCACCTGTTTCCTGGCTCTGGCACAGATATTTGCGTGCCCTTTGGCAATTCACAGCTTTCTTTTCCTCCTTAAAACAAAAGGAAAACAAGAATACTTTTCCTGCCTCACAGGCATCATAAAGATTTCTAAGCACTCTTAAACATTCAGATGATGTGTAATGAAGCCAGGGAGATAAGCAGAAATTTAGACAAGTCCATCACTGAATTTGGGATGAGAACTCAAATTGAAGTTATACAGGAAATAATTCTCGGGTTGCATTGCTTCCACTGCATTTTTCCACCTAAATATGGGTGGGTCTGGCTTCAAAAGTACTACAGCCTTTCAGTAATTCCCCAGCTCCACTAATTTTGCTTTTCTTCAATAGTTAGAAATCAGTGCCAGTTTTAATGTGAACAGATTGTGTGAAAACTGAGCAGTAATCTTGACTTCTGAAAAATATGGCTGTCTTTCTGTGTCTAGGCCCGTTACCACAGGGAGAATATCCAACATATATTTTCCAGATCATTAGACATATTACACACCAAGTTTAACGCAAGTTTTTTTAGTTAGATGATATCAGTAAAGCCCCTTTCTGGAGTGCCTTCACTACTGAGTGTGAGCCAAAACAGACAGGGTAGGGCTGCACTCCGGTTCCTGCACTTCAGTTTTGTCAGTTTTTCAGTTTTTCATGTGAACAAAACTCTGTCTTGATATTAGATTTTAGACCATGACTCTTGTTTATTTCTATCCAGAACAAAGTCTGTAGACAAAGTCAATATATTTTATCAGATTAACTAGCAGCCAAGTTTTCAGGCACACAGGTCATTATTCATGCCTTTTTTTTTCATTCTCTGCCATTGTAGGCCTCACCTGACTTAGTCATTTCTTACAGACAAAAAAAAGACTTCTCAGGAAAGATTTCTCCCTGTCTCCACTGGGACAAAAAGATAAAAATATGGTAAACATCACTTCCCTATGAAAGAACCATAGAAATGCCAAGATACAAGTGGGCCACCCTGTCCAATGGTACACACAGACTCCGCTATATAATGGGATAGCACCATCCTCGCTCTAAGCACTGTTTTTCACTTTCTTGCACAAGAAATTTCTCACATGAAAATCTATGAGCCTTGTTTATTCTGTTCCCTTGTACATTGAGAAATTCTTTAAAGCATATGGATATAAACAAAACTATATTTTCCTCTCTTACCAAAAAAGACACCAAAGCTGTAGTTTTATTCCCAGCAGTTAGCTGTTTTCCCATCCATCCAACAGTCCTTCCTGTCTCCCAGTTTTTTCTTTCACAATGGAGATATCTTGATTGATTTCTGGGGGGTACCTTGCCTTCCTCTGCAGTTCTCCTTGTCATTTCTGTTCTGCAGAGAACAATTCAGGTGTTTTCAGAATGTGCAGGCAGCACATGGGGACTAGCTTATCAGCAGAGTTACACCGAACCACAATCGCAATGGGTAGTGGTAGAAGTGGGGAGCTGCAATGGTACTCCTCTTGTGCAGAGGCAGCTGCCCCACTGGGCAGTAGAAACTTCTGGCAGCATTTGTGCCTCTCATACTGGAGGCAGAAGATAAAGTACAGAAAGAAAGTAAGGATCCAACCTGTCTCTTGAATATAGAATTGAAGGGAGCTATGTCTTCCATGTAGTCACAGGGGTAAGGACTGGCACAAAATGCAGACATTTAGGGGTAGAATTAGAGTATAAGAGCAGCTTTAGCAGTTTAAAAGACACAGCACCATTAATGATCTTTTTTCAGTCAGACCCAATTACAACTGTTTACAGAGTCCTTTCTCTTTCCCTCAGAGGCTTTGGCTGAATTCCCATTATTTCCGGGACCAAGCCCAATTATGCCACTGACCACAGCATTCTGACTGCTTATTGCAATTCCATGGCAAGGACAGGGAACTCCCAGAAACAGGAACGAGATTGATTTGCTCCACGCTGTACCTGGAAACAGCTTACAAAGCAACCTGTTATGCCAAATAACTATGCCTCAGAGCAGCCAGTTAATTTGTGCAATTCTAGATTACAACTAAGACTATTCCTTATCCTTTTTGAAAAGCATTTTTTCCAGGTAAAAAATATTGGCAGAGTCTCCCCTTGGCTGAAATTTCAGAGCTCTGTATTTTCATGAACACAGTGCTAGGAAGCAATTAAAAGGTAGTGAGCTGGGGAGAAAGGGGGTTAGAGGTGAAGTAGGATATAACAGGTTAAACTTACAAAGCACTTGTACATACCAGGGAAGCCATCAGTTCTTAGAAAAACTCATGTTATCCCAGGTCTGACCCGTCTCAGCAAATGTGCTTACTCACACCAGCAAAAAACATGTTTGAAATGCACTGCAAGATGATTTATTGACATTTTTCATACCATCATTTCAGTTTATATCAGCATTCAGGCAGGCTGAGCTCTTCTACTCAAGATTGTTATCAGTTTTTCTGTCATTGTAGAGTACCATAAGACATTAGCAACCAAGGAGAAAACACACAGGACAGAATAGAAACTCTCCATTGAAAGAAACTCATTGAAAGAAACAATTGAGACTCCTGTGTGAGTGTGTGGCAGTTCAGTAAACACAGAGCAAGCACAGCAGCATGTGACAGCTGCAGAAAGAATGTCCTGTGGAACAGAGAGCATTCAGGAGGGCTTAGTCACAACAAAGTGAGGTGAGAGTTGTAAGAAATAGCATTTCTAAGTGAGCCCTTTGGCAAAGTCCAAAAAGAAGACACTTTGAGGGACTAGGTTATGAGAAATGCAGCTACTGGCTAAAATTAACCCAAGTATTTGCAAGCCAGCAGGAAAGTAATTTTAGTTTTTATGTAATGTATAAGAAATGCACATAGGGCAAGTATGGGAACATTTGATAATATTCAAGTGTTCTAATCCGATTAAAGAAAACATCATCACATTGAACATGGATGCTTTTCAGATGGGCAAAAAACCGGTCATTTGCCAATTAACCATATCAGGTTCTTTTCCTCCAAACTTTACTTAGCTGAAGTTAACTTTGTGATTTACCTTACAAGGCACGGCACTTTTGGGAAACTATTACCATCACAAACATGGTCAAGGATTCACAGACAATTGCAGTATGTCAAAATCTACTGTCATCACATAATTTTGATTTTTCTCATCTTGAAAGTTGGTCTGACAAAGTTAAATACAAAGACAGAAGCAAACAATATCTTCTCTTTGATGCCTATATCTCAAGGAAGATTTAAACTGTAACTGGAGTATACATTCTCTTCCACTGGTTTTTGGGGAGTTTTTTTTTTGGGGGGGGTGTGTTTATTTTGTTTTGTTGTTGTTGGTTTTTTGGGGGTTTGTTTGTTTGGTTGGTTTGGTTTTTTGGTTTTGGTTGGTTGGTTGACTGGGGTTTTTCTTTAGTTTCTAATTTTAAATCTCATTTTATTCACTCAGTGCTCGCCTCCTCCTATTTTTGTCTGCACTCAGAAGCCAATATCCTGCACAGTCCTAGGTCTGGCCATCATAAAATGATTCAGTCAGCCTAGCCCAGGATTCAGAGCTGAATTTCTTGGAAGTCTAGGCCTTGAAGGCCTAATGCTTCAACAATTAATCATTTTTTTCTAGACATTAGGAAATCCTCTGAAGAACCCTAATCCAACTAAACACTTAAGTAGGTGCCCTACTTTCAACATGAGTCTCCTTTGTTGAGTGGAACAGAGAAATACATAGGAGAGTATACTTGGAGGCCAGAAAGGAAACCTGAAAGATGAGGCAGGAATAAGATACAAGATTCTGATTCCTACTTGCATATGAAAAGTATTCATTCACTACAAGTTTCTCAAATTACTTTGTTATTAAGCAGCACCAAAACCAAAATATATAAATACACAATAACTTTCTATTGGTTCTTGGATTTAGTTGGACTAGCTCTCAAAGAAATCTGAAAAGAACAAAGATGGTCATTCTTTGATGAATTCTCACCTTTTTCCAAAGGGAATATGCAGTTTGTATAAATAATAGGGATTTCTTTTCTCTGGCCTGATTTTGAGGATTTCTAGTAGGCACAGGATTATTGTCTTCATTGTAATCAACGGTAACAGCAGCACATCAGTTCATTGGTAATATTACTGAGGTAGTGAGCTGCTATAGCCTAAAGTACAGTACTGCTCACCTGGAGGGGCTTGTGCATTTCACCATGACACGATGTGTGGCCAAGTATTTTGTCACATGGAAACTGCTTGAGATAGAAAAATATAAATGCCCCTTCTCACAGCTGCAGAGAACTGGATATTACTCCGCTCTACAGCTGTTCCTAAGCAAAAATCAAGCTCTTCATGCCGTAACACTTCCCCAGGTGATATCTGGAAGTGATAAGTCTTATCTGCTTTCTCCATATCTGCATTCCTATAATTTCCTTTTCTCTCTCTGTGACCTGCCTGTCCTTGTCTTTCTGGTCTTTTTTTTTCATCACACATTTTTGCTTCAGTTAAAAGCAAAGAAATATATGTGTCCTTTCTTCAAGCTGAACTTTTTCACGTTTTGTGACCAGAGACTCTATGGTTAAGCAACATTCATGTGCCTCCATAGCTGCAAGGCCAAATACTTCGAAATAATTTGAAAAGGAATGACTAACTGTTGTGGTTTAGGAATGGTATTCTCCAATTTAGAGTTCCCAATGAAACACTCCAAACCATGCACTGCTGTTCACTCTCCATCTCCCCTTCCTCCTCCCCCTGTGGTGGGCTGGAGAGGAGAACTGGAGACACAAAAGATAAAGATCACAGGCTGAGTTAAGAGTAATTGAGTGGAAGCATCAATGAGATACAAAAATGAACAGTCTCAGCAACAACACTGATAACAGAGTGTACAAGAGAGGCGAAAAATTAACGTGAGAGCTCACTAGATGGAAACCGGCAATACCCAGCCGCTCCACCACGCTTCCTGAGTGGAAGGGACTCCTTCCCAACCACCCTCTGCACATGGTCTGAGGTTGTACAGAATAACCTCAGGGTCCTAGCCATGCTCCTCCTGGTTACTGCAAAAGTTAACCTTGTCCTGGATGGACCAGGACGCAGACGAAGAAGAGATGCATCTTTCCAACTCAAGTGGTAATTAGCTCATAGACTGATACTAGCAGTGTCCATTCATTTTTGTACCTTCTGTTCTTTAGATAGTATCATGAAATTATAAAAAAACAAGCACAAGTATTTCTATGTTTCAGATAGCTATATTCCATTCTGTTTGCACTTGTGCTTTTCAGAAGCTTTATGAATCTGTTAGGGACCAATTTTTGGGGCCACTGCCAGGCAAATTCTAGACTGATCGTGGCATTTCAGGTCAGAAATACAACAATTAATTTAAAAGACCAGTTTTGACATTGATTCATCTTATAATACAGCCCTGAGGCAATGAAAGACCACAAAACCAAGTACTAACTCAACATGAGAGAATGGGTCACTTCAGGTTTAGTGACTATTAAGATACTATATTTATTCTTCAAACCTCCATACATACAGTGGAACTTGTTTTTCATGTACGCTGTAGAATTTGTATTGTATGTGTTGAAAGACTTTTTTTTCCTTCCTGGTAGTGGGGAATCTGTGCTATTTGCACATTGCAAAACTTGTTCCACAGGTATGTTGTGAAATTTTATTGGGTATTTCACAGTTTGTGATTGATGTAATGTAAAAGTTGTCCAGCTCAGATTTGTGTTTTACTGATTTATGTGTATTGCATAAATGTAATTTGTTGCTTGGTTTTCCTGGGATGAAAGGCTAATATTATTGTTAAAAAAGTCAACAACTAACTTATACTTTCCTTTATGACCCTGAAAGAATTATTAAAGTACAAACTGTATACCTATGTATATTCTTTAGCATGGAATAGAGTAGTATTCAAGTCTGGTTGTCTTAAATAGGTGTTTATGGAATTGAATTTCACTTGCTTTCATAGAAATATGTGGGGGGTTTGACACTATTGATGGGGTAACCCCAGTAACTGTCTGATAACCATGTGTTTTGAATGGGCAGCAACCACTAAGTTAGTGAGTTTCACACAGCAAACTGACATGTATTGTATCTGAGTGTATAGGCCAAGAACATATATGGACCAGGATACTAGAAATGCTGCTAAGGATCCTCAGTGAAAGGGAAAGCATCTATTAATGATCCTTCATGAACATTTAGGCCTATATTTATTTTCCAAATGTAGTAAATCATGCCAACCATCTCTAAGCTTCCCCTGCTCCCTTCCTCTTTGTATGTGAAAAAAGTGTCCATGTTTTCTTACTCAGGAAAACTTAGACCATTCTGTAGTTGAAGGTGAAATATGTCTAAGAACAGTAGGATTACTTTAAGTGTCAAGAGGAAGTCACTATATGACTTAAAGGAACCTGTCTAAATTATTTGTCTTTGTCTCTATTTTTGTGTGTAAAATACAAACAAAAAGGATAAGATGTGATGTACCCACCCACCCCTTTTTTCTGCAGTTCCAAGCAAGTCTAAGTTCTAGGCAATGAAAATCTTTTAGCTTTATTTTAAAATTACCACACATTCCCTTTTTTTTCCTGCTAATTCATTTCAGTGATTGAATTAAGAGCCTTTTCAGTTTCATAGGCTACTACACCTCTAGTCAAAGTATACCAGACCTAAAGTAATTAGTGTCGCCCTTTCACCACTTCATTTAAAGAACTGTGCTTGTAACAGAGCCATTTTACCATGCTCACACTCCAAATTGTAGTCCATTATTGTTAGTATCTGGATCACTTTACAAATGCAAACTATTACAATTATTCATGTCTGAAATGGCTTCTACATTTCTCAGTCTCAGTTGGAGCCAAACAGGAGCACCAAAATACCACAGAAAAAAATTTTTTTTTTTGTAGTATATTTGGGCATTCACCAAAAACTTAATTTTAGGAGCATTAGGCTGCTTATAAAGCAGGCAGGCTATTGTATTCTCCTTCACCAAAAAAGAGCTTGAGTTTCCTTGAGCTGTCTACTTCTGTGCTACTGACAAAAAGTTAATTAACATGGGGAAAACAACATGAAGGTCTTTCTAAACTTGCTCTCCTTCCAGAAATTAGTATTTTATCTTACACAAATCAATTTCCTTATAATAGATATCCCTGAGTAAAATTGAGAGAAGGTTCAAAAGAGGCAGACAAAACCAGACATCGCTTCTGTGGCATCCTGGTGTCCATTGCACTGGCACCACAGTAGGGCTGGTCTTTTTCTAGCAGTTAGAAAAACATTGAGATCTGGACCTCAGCTTAAGAAAGTGCTCCCCACTCAGCTGTGGAAGGGAGGGAAGGATGGCCACTACCTGCAAGCACTAATTTGGAACCTACCTTGTTTCATGATTTCAGAAAGCTACCTCTGAATGGCAAAATTTCTCTCCTTTTATCACCAGCCTTCAAGTTTCCACTCCTAGGGAAGCAGTGGCAGCCAGCCATGCATCGAGAAACCTCGCGCTGTCCTAGGCTATGCCAGGTCACAGCAGGCAGGAAACCACACTGGGCTGTCTGAACCATGACTGCTTCAGGTCAGTGGCTATTTGACTTGCACATACCTGAAGTAATGTGTGCAGCATTATAATCACCCTTCTCAAATGAGGGCGTTTTTTTCCTCCACATGCATGCATTCCCACAGGGACCAAACCTTCTTCTCAGTATGTACTTAAGATCTGCTGCCAATACATGAAAGATGATGAGCAATAAGATATTATTGCTTAGTTTCAACAGAAGAAACTATTGTTTAGTCAGCAAATGGATAATTATCTTCTAATTAATCAAAGTGATGTTGAATCTGAAGAGGATTTACTTTAGAACAGAAAAGTGTTGGGAAATAAAGTCAACTTCCTTGCCACCCAAACTTTTCTGTTTTCCTCGGACTGAATCAGAAATAATTCATTTTAAAAGTTCAGAAATAGTTGATGAACTCTTGCTTCTTCCAGCTCTTCTGTTTTGTGTCTGCACTTCTGGGTTCCAGATAAATCTGGAAGTAAATGTGAAGTAATACATTTTGGCAGGAACCTCTGGAAACCTCACAAAACAGCGTTTTTCAGACTCAAGGCTGATTTTAAAAGAGCATAACTTCAGCTATTTAAGAAATACATTATTTCTGTCAGAAAACTTACTTTTTCATGTGCCAGTAGGCATGATTAAAAACCATCTAATTAAAATAGCCACAAAAAAATATACAAGAATCAAGTAAAAAATGTATGGAGAGCTCCATAATGTTACCTCTAAGTCTAGTTCAATATTGAGGATATTTAGATACAGAAACAGAACCTATATTGGGGTCTTATTTCCAGTTGAACCTCAACCAAACAATCTTTACAATTGTCTCTATCCCCCCAGTTAATGTATTAATCTAGATGTGTATAACAGATATATATTGTCGGCACATATATAAATTTAAGTATCTGTCACACCAGAATCTACTTTCACATGCAAACCCAGCCTTAAAAACCAAGTATGTATAAGGAAGTTGTCTCTTTGGGTGACAGTCATGTCACACTGTCTGCCTGCTGACCACAGTGTCTATTCCTCATTCCCTTGGACAGGGAACAAAGACAGGTTGATGGTAGCTCACTTTGCTCATTCATATTTTAGGTGATATAGGCATTTATGTTCTCTGTGCCTCATACGGCCATGTGTAAATTTAACATGATATAAATGTATTTATTTCTGAAAACCTCCATGTTTATATATATGCTGGGACTACATATATTTTTACATTGAAAAACCACGAGCATGTAGGTTTTTACTGATCCCCATTATTAATTTTACTAAGTGAAAATCAAATTCTGCACAGCATGTTTTGTTATGTACAGTGCCTTGACTTTCCACTAATTTCAATACTCATTGTCTGCTGTTATTGTTCCGGAACTGAAACAGCTCTTAAAATCATGGCTTTGTTAAAGACAGGGGGGTTTGGTCTGGTTCAGTGCTTAATAAACATCATTTACTGGTAAGATCTGATTGGTTTTTCCCAAAATTTTTCCATTGCTTTATTTCTGAGTATTTAAACACATGTAGATTGATTTGACCCTGCTCCTTACAGAGTCCCTAAATGTTATGCAACAGTAACACAAATCAATATCAAAGCTGTGTTCTGTGTCACTGAACATTCATTCTTTCACTATATTTGCACAAAATTCTACTACAGAAAGTCTGAGCAAGAGGAAAACATTTGCTTATCCCTGGCAAAGGGACATGGCACTGCTTTGGCACCACCACTCAATCTACATGGTCACCTCAAAAAACTCCTTTCCAAATGAAAATCACTGCAGTGCTGCAGGACCTGACACACTGATTTCTAACCACAGGTGATGCTGGGGAACAGAATTCATTTTGTCTTCTCACAAGGGCATGTTACAAAGTAAGAGCCCTCCTGACCTACACATCAGAAAGATAGAAAACAAATCAGAATCACACTTCACTGGCAAATAAGTGGATTCAAAATTTTAAGCCATGCAAAGCAAAATTGCAAGTCATGTTTACAGGAACCTGGATGCCAGCTTAGATTTCCAAATTTCATATTCAGATGTTTGACCCAATTTTCAAAAATCAGTATTAGAGAACAATGTTCACATGATAAAATGTTAAAAAGAATAAACCTGCTGTTCGGAAGGTGAAACAACACAAAGCCACCTGTGCCTTCACAACCATTGTCAGGGCTATTTGTACATGAGGAAATGCAGATGAGTGACTTAAAAGCATATTTGTTTCTATATATAACATACAAATGGTATATTTGCCAGAAGGCTGAAATTAAGGATCATGAAGGACATATCCCAAAATGCACCAGAGAGAGACTGCAGAGAGCTCTTAAAGACCCTTATAATAAATAAGCCATGAAGCAGATTCAGTGTCTACAGCTTGATGAAAGCTGCTGAAATTATTATTCATGCTGGAAGTTCACCTAACAATAATCTACTGTGTGCAGTGTTTGCAGAGAAGGCAGAGGTGCCTGGATAAAAACAGGTACCCTAAAATTCTCTACAGGTGTGTAGCTCTTTAATCTCCTCAGCAAAATGTCAACTATGCTATATAATCACAAAAATGCATGTGCACATAAGTGTAAGCACACCAACAAACTTCCAATTCTAGGAACCAGGTGAGCTGATTCACACTCCTATTGGGGAAATGCCATACCCGTGGCTTTAATCTTTTCCTGTGGGGAGGTGTCCTGGTTCCAGCCAGGACAGAGTTAATTTTTTGCAGTATTCAGAAGGGGATATGGCCAGGGCATGCAGATTATCCTATACCACCTCCCATCATTGCTGGTGGAGGGAAGGAGCCTGTTCTGAGGAGGAGTCCCTTCCAGGGGAGTCAGCGCGGCAGGGCGAGCAGTGGGGTAATGCTGGCTCCAGACCGGAGGGAGAGGTTGGGTACCAGCGTTTCTGAGCTGCAGGGAGCCGTGGGCCAGGCGTGGCAGAGGGAGCAGACGGGTAATGTCTGTTGTTGGGAGTTTCCGAGATGCGCAATAATGTCTCTTTTCTTGAACCGTCTATTTTGTTTCTGTTACTGTTCATTTTCTTATATCACTGCTGTTTCCAGTAAATTGTTCTTATCTCAACCCATGATCTTTATCTTTTATGGCTCCAATTCTCCTCTCCATTCTGCCACAGACAAGGGTGAGGGGAAGGGTGGAAGAAGTGTATAGCCTGGACTGATTTCAGGGGAAATACTACCAATCCTAAATCATGGCAGGAAGAAAAGAGAACTGTTCATCACGAGTGCCCAGCACAGCTGAAAGGGGCAGCTTGTGTCCTAGACAGCCATAGACAAAGGCTCTGTTTTCTTCTAACTGAACCAGACTGGCAAAGGGTCACTGTACCCCCCAGGCCATCACGGCCTTCTGTTCCTAGTGAGGTGTAATGACAAAGGTCAGTTTCCCAGTCCTCAACCCTCCCCAGAATGACAAATGGGATATTCCTATGATTTCCCTCATCCCACAATTATGTACTGTAATTTCCCCTTTCTTACTAATCAGTCTCTTCCAACAGATGAACCCTTAAGTGAAGTAAAAAGGTTATGACATGAAGCAACAGATACTTTTGGAAAATCCTTCTATTTTGTTGTCTTAAGCCTGTAAGAGCCATCAATGACAATTCAATGTAGTCATTTAGTTGACTCTTTCATTTGTCTTTACAGTGAACTGCTGACAAGGCTTGCTTTTGCAAAAGGAGTCTAAATAAAGACAAAATATCCTAAAAGCAGCAAATCCCTAACAAAAAAAAAAAAAAAGTAAGCACCTTGGATTCAGTTGCTGAAAAACTGCTGGCTGAGATTTTTTTCACTCATAGCCCATGCAAAAACAAAACTGAAGTGTGGGAGGACAGTTCACTGCAAGTGATTTCTGCAGGCAGCATAATTGCCTGGGCTAAGCAGGGACAATTGCACGTGCCTGCCTGACTTTCAGTGTACAAAACATGCTTGGGAAGAACATTTGGTCAGGAATAAAATTTTGGCTACTTCTTGTGTCCACAGAACAGAACAGAATTTGAGGACTTTGGCCCTGACCTCTGGGTCAACACCCATAGGTGGCCAAAACTGAAGCACCTCAGTTAAGTTATGAGATTTCTTTTTTTTCTGGATGTGTGTGGGGTTGTGTTGGGGGCAGGGGTAGGAGGAGGGTGCAATGTGTGCTTGCAAAGCACTGTAAGGAACTTTTTGAAATGAAGAGCATTGTTGCAATGACTTAGACAATTAATCTGGAATTGGTTTTCTATTATGATACAGTACATAACTCTCAGGCATGTTTGTTTTCAAAGGAATGCCTGTTTCTCAGGCATTCATGTTTTCAAAACCTGTTTTCCTCAATTACACAGTAGTTTTGAAACTCTTTTTTTTCCCCCAAACAAAAGACAGAAACTTAAACTCTCTGATAATGACATTACTCCAGCTATTGGGGCCCTTGGCCCTGGTGTTTGTCATTTAATCCACTTCTGTGTGGTGATTTTATGGGTACTCTCTTTATGGCTAGGAACTGTAACCTTAATAAAATGGACAGAACATTTACTCATTAGAGCACATTCACTCAGAGAAACAGTGGGAGGAAAGAGATTAACAGAAGATTACATAACCAGAACCAATTAAAGGCAATATCCTAAATTATTTAAATCTTAGGGCTCTTTGCCATTAGCATGATCAAGGCTGTGATACCAATCCAACTTTCCATTGCATTTTTCCTCTTCCATCCTCTTAAAACAAGCATCCACATCAGAATATCCTAGAGCTGCAGCTTTTCATATTGAAAGGGATCCAGAGAGCTATGCAGACTGTGTGAGTTGAGGGCATGATATAGTTCTGAGGCTGTTCACATCCACATTGCTTTTTTCTATATATCTCAACAAAGTGTATCTCCCTGAAGCTAGCAAATTCAAATCACATCAGCCCTCACTTTACTAACAATGAAGCTTAAACTTTGCAGCTGCTTAGTTGTGCCAGGCATAAGCTAAGGACTTCTGATCCACAAGTGTACTGCACAGAACTGAAAGCACTGAGTCTTTTCGGGTCAGCACAAAGCACTGTGCCAACACTCCTGCTCACACAAGTGCTGTGGAAACATTGGTAACCACAAGGAATTGAGGCTCTAGTTTTGTTTTTCAGTCCAAGCTCACCAGAAATCTCAGAGCTTCTTATCTCTCAGAGCTTCCTACAGAGCAATGTCTTTGCTGTGGGTGGTAAAAGTAGAAATTGTGGTGTTTACCCCACCTGCTGATTTTTTATAAGGTTATAAAATATTGGCAGGTAGAAAAATGTCAGCAGGTGTGTCTGCCATTCAGACTTCATCATCCATGACTGCTTTGGTCCATTTGACCTGTTCCTCCTATGCTGGGAGTAGTTTTGAGGTTAGAAGCGCTCCTAAATGACCCCGTTTGTGTTCTACCTTAGAACAGTGTTGGTCTCAGGTAATTTATACTTTCCTGTTCAGTCATTAAAACTGTGCCTTTCTTGAATTATAAAGTCTGTCAATAGGTTTGATATTTTCTTTGCAAAAATATTTTCTTATCATGTACATACTTTAGCAAAGCATTACTGTTTTTCCCTCCAGGCTCTGTAATGACATGTATCATTTGCACAGCAACGTCTTGCCTGTTCTACTACTCAGCCACACACCAGAATTTGCATTAGGGCTCTTACACGACAATCCTATTCTGTATCATTTTATGTAATAATGGATTTTTTTTTTTTTAGACAGAGTTTTTGTAACATAAATTAAACTTACAAAACTATGTTTGGAAAAATTTTTCCCTATTGAGTAGCAGAGGAGTATTTATAATTGGTTTCTTCTGATTTATTCCATTACCTGTCTTATCTGCAGATGTGAGTGTCATTGTTCAGGTGTTTTTCAAAAGACATATTTACATTGCCTTAAGTTATAAGGGAATGGCAATTCAGCCTTTCAAAAAAAAAAGATGTAGTCTTTCAAGATATCTCAAGACAGAAACTCCAAAGATACAATAAACAGTGATATCATTGTGGAAGCTGGTGCTTCATTCAGCATCTGAACATATGGAAGAGAACAAGGAAGTTCCGGTAAAGAAAGATGAGATGAATCTACCTCAGCTTCTACCATGACACAGCTTTTTAGCTGCAGAGAATTTCTGTTCAGGAGAAATCAAACTGGGATGGCAACTACCATGAAATTCACTGTGAGAAGGACTAATAGAAGAAAACACATGTCAAGAAAACAAGATTTACTCAGAGGCCCTTAAATTCTCTTCATAATCCTGTTGTTGCTTCCCCTTGTATCAGTAAAACCACATTTCCTCAAAGTTACCTAAGGAGCCCAATACATGGGGCAAAAAATACTTCAGCCAGTAATACATAACCACTCTTTCTGACAGAGCAATGCAATATTTTGCATTTGATTAAACTATTAATAGTAAAATAGTATTGTTTATAAATCAGGATGGTTTTCAGCATGAAAGCAGTAAAGGAGAGCCAAAACAACATTTCTTCTCCTTTTAGGTGAGACAAAAGCATCTAGGATGAATTACCCACCTTAAAATTAAAAAAAAATCTTGACAGTTACATTTTGACTATGTTTGTATTTTAGTACAAATCTAAGAAACAGTAGCAAAACAGAAATGAACCCTACAACTTTCCATGTGCAATCTCAAAATAAACACAAGGAACTCAAGATACTATGTCATCTTGGTTACCATAAGGTAGTAAATAATGGATTGGTCTTGCTCCCAAACAGGGTAATGATGGCATTTTGTTCTACACCAGGGAGAAAAGAACTGGGATAATATACTCCAGCTATTCTGAGAAATTAATTGGTACAAGTCCTCCCATTTCAGGAGCTCATTAACTGTTCTTAGTCCTAAATGAGTTGGGCATTTCAGAAACATCCTTTCCTTTCACCTTTGTTAAACCTGCTAGCACTGTTGATACTATTTATTTCAGAGCTGATGAATCTCATTTAAAATGGCTTACTAAAACATGTGCCACCTTTCCTCAAAGCTAATGCTTATTGCTTGCCCTAGTTGAAAATTTGGCTTTCCATCAAAGACATTTCTTAACATTTCTGTGTATTATTAAAACTTGTCCTTGCCCTGATGCATTTCATTAGGGATAGTTATGACTGGCTCCAGATGCATGTGATAAAAATCCACGTGCATATCAAAATTTTTATTTAAATTCTGTGACTTTTAAAAGGCTGGCTGCACAAGAATGTATTCAATGCAAGTAGTTACCTTAGATGGGCACTGCTTAAATTGTCATTCACAGGCAATGTGACTGTCATTCACAGCGTGACGTCGGACCCTGTCACTTCACCAGCAGGATGGATTTTTTCATTTTTAAATGTTCTAGGAAAAGAATGGTCTAATGGACGTAGTCACTACATCTAGGGATCCAGTGAAGTCTTATGTGAGGTCAGCCATATGGTCTATGAACCATATTTTCTGCTCTTTTTACATTTGTCTGTATTCCAGTGGTATAGCTGGAAGGAGAGTGTTGGGTTTGCTAAAGTCAATAAAAAGCCACAGGAGCTGCATAAAACAGGCACGGAACTAAGCATGTGCTCCTGTCTTTACATTCAGCAGCCTGAGACTGGAAAACAGGTCCAAAAGGGAAGGCAGAGCTCATGCTTTCTTTCTCTTTCTGTCTCTCTGTGGGTCTGACACTGTGCCAGGGAGCTTGGGTTCCTTCCAGGGGTGGGTTCCTCACCATGTTCTCCACTTGGAAGTTACTCAAAAGTGGTCCAGATAAGATGAGCAGAGCACTGCTGAGCAGACAGTACCAAATTAATTAAAAGTTGAACTTAACAGAACCACAGTGGCCAGAGTTGATTTCACCATGGCCATACAGAGGATGACAGCCCAGAGCCAAACTCCTTGGTCAGTGGGAGCCCCCGGTGCCAGGGCTGGCCTGTGGAGCTCCTCATCAAACGAGGCCTGGCTGCATGGCTGAGGAAGAGTGGTGCAGAAAAACACGTCCCAGCAGCCTTCACTTTTAAACTTATTTGGGTTTACAAGTGGATTTTAAGAAGCTCAGGGTTGCTCTGTAAAAGTTTTCATCTTCATTTCAGATAGTTGCAGCTGAGAATCCTGAAGCTGGCCAAATTTCCAGTGAAACTATTTGTTAGTTTTCAGTTTATCACACAGATGATATACATGGTTATCATGTTTCTTGTGGGTTTTTGTTTTCCTCCACACTCCATAAAAATATTTTATATTTCTTCCAAAAGATGCCTGAATGTTTGCAAGTTGAGAAGAGTAATCTTCAAAATGTGACAGAAGAACTTATGCTCCTATTTATTTAACTCATAAAAAAAATATATGTATCCCTGGCTTTTGCTCAAACCATAAATGTTTCTCTCAAGGAAAGATTTACAGGACTCAAACCCAACACATTTTGCAGCTGCTGACACCTACAGAAACCTACACATAGCTCTTGTAGGGTACATTATTTAGCAGTTATTCTGTTTTATGATTTCGGATTTGGCACACTGTCTTTTGTATATTTTACTGTCTAAACAAATGAAAGTGTAGGGACTATGGGAAGCAGCAGTAGGGATGTGAATAGGATCCAGAACCTTCAAGAAGTAGGAGACAAAGATATCAGTGTCTCAGATTGGGTGGGCAGAGTGTGACAGATGAGGTTCCATCTGCCCAGAGACCATAAGAGGAGATACAGAACCTGGGCAGAATGGCAGGAAGCAGAATGCCAGGCTGGTCCTGGAAGATGGAGAAGTAAAAGGTGAAAAACAGTCTACACTGGAGAATGGGTTATAATAGAGATTTTGGATACTGGCTTCAATCTAAACAGTCTGTTCAAGAGAGTCAATTTGAACTGGTTCCAGCACAGAATACAGAGCACAAAGTCACACTGCTTGGTGCTCTGCAAACAGATATAACTTTCCTTCTTTGGGAGCTAACAGAGAAATTAAGACAGAAAATATAGTTCAGGCCTATCCAGTAGTTATTGATGCTTTCAACTATAAAAAAATGAAATAGAACTGTTAGAGCAAATGTGTCAGAAAGTGAATATAAATTTTACTGCACTAGTGTACATTATTTACACATATGAGATTTCTGCTTTTGTCTTACCTCAGTTGTAACCCATGCCAAGAGAGCATATGCCTTATATGATGGTTTGCTTTCATATTCCTAGTAAATTCCAAACTCCCTTTCAGATCAAGGGCAACCTGGGCATGGAAGAAACAGAGGACTGGATCATTGCTTGCAAACTATGCAGGGCTACGTTGCTCACGAGCGTATTAATTCACAAAATGGAGGGAGAATAAATAATGCAGAACACAGACTTGAACAATTTTTCTTTGTTCCCTGCAAAATCAAATTTGTTCTAATTTGGATAATGTTCTTTGATGTATAGCAATAAAGGAGACTTCTGAGCCATTTCGCACCACTGTATTTCTGCTTCTCAACTAAATCAGCTATTATGAACATTTGTCTGTAGGATGGGTAATGATGTAGAAAGAGTCAAAAATAATATCAAAGTTAGGAGAAAAACTGTCAGCTGTAGCATTGCTGATAAAGTTACTTTTCAGGTGCTTAGAAGAGCCAAGGATGTGCTCTGGTGCATTTTAATATATAGCAGAGACCTATTTTATACCCTAATCGAATTTGATGGCGTATTCAGCTTAGTTTGGACCAGACACAATAGCATATCTCATGGAAAGCAGCATCTGGCTCAATATGATAGAACTCCCACCATAACAAATAATTTAATGAATGCTCACCACTCCCAGAGGTGCTTAAATTACATAAGCGGATTAAAACACATTTAAACCTGTTAGTGTGCCAGTCCTGAAACACTATTATAAACCAGCTGAAAATTCCATAAAAGTACAGCTTCTCAGATGCCAGAGCTCTGATTGTGCCATTTTTTTTCTGATTTCAGCATCCCATTTGCTGCCTGGAGCACTGTGTGCTTCTAGCAGGGAGAGCTTATGGTGAGGCAGAGATCTTGTGTGTTACTTTTCCATCCATTTACGAAATGGTCTTCATAAAGAGTGAGCTGGACTGTCAGCTGTTGCTCAGATTAGACAGATCCACTGACACAAACTGGAGCCTTTCCAGTTCACACCATGTGAGAACAGGGTGGTCCATTTCTTCAGATACTTTGAAAATATTTTCTCCTTTACCACAGTTCAACAAAACTCGACTGAAATTATCACTAGCATTTTTTTCCCTCACTACTGTTAGTTTCAAGGCATTTTTAAAGTGAGAAGGACATAAGCTACCACCTCCTTCATGGAAAAGTAGCATAGGGAAGAGGTAGATCAAGTAGCCTGATCTAAAAAAAAAAAAAAAAATAAAATCAGCCTCATATCTGAGAACAGAGCTCACAGAGCTCATGATAAAATCATAATGACAATGTAACTATACTTCTTTTGTACTAGATTTTTTGTCTCTGACTAGATATCTAAGGTGGTTTTTGAGTGCACTTCTCACAGAGGCTATAAGCTATATACATCCAAGCCTCCTTTGCCACAACCAGCAGCTGTTGCATACTTCACTCTTACCCTAAATGATCTCTTTCCTAGGCTGCCAGTTTAGACATGTGTCCAACTTCCCAATCATCCTTTCGGCCTTGCTGACTCCTATTGCTTGTTTACATTGCATAAATATCACACTCCTTCCTAGCCCCAAATTTAGCTCTAAAAATGCTCTACAACCCATGAAGGCCAATTTCATCTCACATCTGGTTGGACACATAAAGGAGAAGCCTACAGAGAATGTGTGTTATGAACAATTTCCCTAAATATAATTAATAGAAGAATTGAAAGAGAGAAACAAAACAAACTTTCCTATAAAAGAAAAAGAGTGTGCTTTTTGGGATAGGACAATGTGAAGAAAGGAACAAAGGTGTCAAAAGAAAAGATGAAGATGAAACAGTTGCATAAAACTATGCTATTGCCACTGCTTCTACATTAAACAAATGTCACAGCTCTCTTATTATGACTCTCTCACCAGCTTTCTTTTCTCCCACAGTGCTTTCCTGTATCAATAGAAAATCAGGAGAGTCAAAGAAAGTGCTAAAAATGCTGATTCAGTTTGAGCTACCCATGCACATTTCTAAATATGTATTAGCACCATTTATCTGTAGTTCAACTCTTGCTGAGTCATATGGCCACATAAGAAGCCAAAATGAAAACAGTGTCATCTCCAGTCATTCTTTTTATGTTGTGGCTGATTTGGCAAACTGGGAGAGAGAGAAAATATCTGAGGGACAGAAATCTCCAGGAAATCTTTCCAACATGTAACTCTAGTACCATTAAGAGAATTAAGGTGCATTGATTCTCAATCCTATACTGCTTTGAATTTTTAAAAAATTGCATTAAGGGAACAGAATTCAAGAAATTTAACACAGTGAAAAGATACTTCCCTTCTATCCTCTTGTTCAGCATGGAGAAGACAAGACTGAGGGGAGACCTCATTGCAGTCTACAGCTTCTCATGAGGGGAAGTGGAGGGGCAGGCACTGATCTCTTCTCTGTGGTGACCAGTGACAAAACTCAAGAGAATGGCATAAAACTGAGTCAGGGGAGGCTTAGGTTGGATATGAGGAAAAGATTCTTCACCCAGAGGGTGGCTGGGCACTGGAACAGGCTCCCCAGGGAAGTGGTCACAGCACCAAGCCTGACAGAGCTTGAGAGGCATTTGGATAATGCTCTTGGGCACATGGTGTGAGTCTTGGGGCTGTTCTGTGCAGGGCCAGGAGTTGGACTCAATGATCTTGGTGTGGGTCCTTTCCACATCAGGATATTCTGTGGTTCTGATTTGTCAGCTTGTTCAGAAGCCAGCAATTCCATGTCTCACCAAGAATGGGAAAGAATTTAGTGATTAATTGTCTCAAATAGTATCTATGGGGCTTAGGGCTATACCATATAATGTGATTTTTAGAATTTAGAACCAGATGAAGCGCATCTATGAATAATGAAGGCATTCTGATTTACATAAACTAGAAACAAAAATATTAAAGGTGGGGTATAAAACTGGAACAGCCTTCATGTGAAAGAGGATCAAGAGGGTCTACTAAACCTCCATAGGCAGTCTGAACAGGTCACGAGGCTGGTGCTCAGATTGGGTGCCTGATGGAATAAGTTCTCAAAGCGAGTGTTCAGATAGAGAATTCAGGGCCATTTTGTCATGTCCTGTCTCCTACCCACTCTTCTGCCCAGTCACTACAGCTATCAGTGTGTACAAGACCTTGTTGTGGCCCATCTTTGCCTCTTCCTACCCAAAATCTGAGGCACACAGACATAAATTGGACAGAAGCAGTAGTATTGTGCTATTGTGAGGAATGTGAGTTCCCTAAGGTGTCTATTAAGAAATCCAAATGAAAATTACTCTCACCTTGCTGCATCTCTTACTCCTTTCTCTCTGTGAAAATGTTAATTTATAAACATCCTTACTGAAAAGTGTGTATTAAATACTAAGGGAGTGCAAAGGAGAAACTTTTCCCAACAGATAGCATGTCTAATTTTTCAATATGTTTTTTCAAGTACATATTGGAAAATATCTGGGATGGATTGCTGTGAAGTCTTGGAAGAAAACTTTCATGCATTCAGCTTCTATAATTCTACCCATTACCAGAGGGTTAACAACATTTATGCATTATTATTTCAGAAGAACACCAAAAACCAGGGATGAAATCCAGTTCTGCATTCCAAAGCCACAATACTGAACTGTGGACTAAAGGCACAGAGATGTGACATGGCTGCTGCCTTTCTGTGAAGCCCCAGGCATTCAGAATGAACTTGATGGATCATTGTTTGAAATTTCACAATTGTTGTTATTGAGTAAGATGCAAAACTATACTGAGTGGGGTGGGTGAAGAGAGAGAGCATTAATTCTTTATTCCTGTATTTGTCACAGACAAGTGGACACATGAAGATGGAAAGATGATACTCAGCTATTGAGAGAGGTAAACCATATAAATCTCTGAACCACTGGTTCCAAGGAGAGAGGATTAAGCCACAGCACTTCATTTTTCTAAATCTGCAATAAGAAGCTAGATTAACAGCTACCAAATACAGTCATCAGCAGAAGTTTGGTGCCTTGAGCTTTAGGTATTTCATCACCTTAACAACTCATCACAAGCTCTGATATAATCTTGTAATAGACTGAAAAGTGAAGATGTTTACTTCCTAATCCTTCTAGAGACTCAATTTTAAGGCTCTCATCCAAGGCCTAATTTAAAGAGATGAAAACTACATTTTTTTTTACAAGTGCTTCCTTAGATGTGAATTTTCTTTTCATTCTGATGCACCTTTGTTTGCTTGCTAGATGGAAATCCTTTTATATATTCCCCAACACTAGACCAGTTAAGCCTATCTTTTTATAGCTTTTCAGCAGACTAAGGATGGGACCTTTTGTGAATTTTTTCAAGAGTGAAATCTGCAGCATGATTGAAATCTCCTGCTGCTGTTTAAAAAAAAACCCACCACTCACATTAGACATGCTTAGATCCCCCAAAAAGCATCTGCATCAGTTTTTAAATGCAGTGTAATCTCTGCCAAAAGGAGGTGCACATATATTAATAAAAGTACAGCTAAGGTTGCTAGCACAGCTGCTTCTACATTAAGCAATTTTCATTTTACAGCCTTTTGAATAGCAAGACTCAGCATTTCTGCCTTTGTGAGATTAAAGCTGTGTCACACTGAGGCTGCTAGCTCTTTGCTGCTCAACTATAAGTACTCACACTATAAATAAGAGCATCTCCTGAAAAAACAACAAAATAGCATAAGAAACATTAACACCACTGCTCACCAGGAGAGATGCAATCTTGGAAATGGGTATGAAAAAGGTCAAAATGTATTCCCTTATATAGGTTTTCAATGACTGTATGTCTTGAAACTAACTTGTGTCCTATTAGAGCTCTGTACTCAGTTCTCTGTGCATATGAGTGTATTCCAAGGGACAAGAAAGATATAAAGAGGATGAAATCAGCCTGTGAAATATTTCTCCTCTTCTGTCCACAAAGGATTGCAGAAAGTGGGGCCCCAGCCCTTCCACCCATTTGTGCTGTCTACTTGCATAGCCTTGGAAGTGACCAAATATTTTCACAGGAGAAACAGCTTTTAAACACCTTCCTTTTGAAAATTATTATTACAAATTCTTACAGCACCGGGAGGAGCCGATCTAAAGGCTACTAGAAGCCTCTAGTCAATGAGTTCACCTTGCATTTTAAGGGTACTTGTGATGCCAGTTCTTCAGAGCTCTTTAGGTTTTTCCAGCTGGTGCCTGCACTGAGATCCCATTTTCCTGTAAATCTCATCATGATGCACAGAACTCCCTGTGTTCTTGGCCATCATTAAACATTTTGAAGACCCTAGCAGACATGAACTTCTTAACTCAAGAAAACATGAAAGCAGGTTTTTTGCTGTTTCCTTAGCTATAATTTAATTCTCTCTATATACCTCAAAGGTTCCTCAGGATTCTTTCCAATCCTTAGAAAATCAATTTTCTATACACTAACTTCAGTTCCACATGGCTTGTTTGTGACTCACTGATCTTTAGATTTGATGAAATATTCCTGCTTGGACATCATGGTTCAGAGTTGAATTCAACTTAAATCTGCAGCATATATAAACCTGAGATTGAAGAGACCTTTAGTGTAGTAGTAGGTAGTGTTTTTCTCACTTCCAAGGCTGTGTCATGCTCTATGGCAGATTTACTATTAACCACTCATCTTAGTGCCAAAAAGTCTCTCTTGGAATTAGGGCTTTACTGGACTGTGCACTATGCAAGCAGATGGACAGCCCTTTTCCATGAAGGGTAATGAAGGAAGTGTGCTCACCCACTGTGCTAGTCTTTCTTGTGT
Source organism: Vidua macroura (assembly GCF_024509145.1). Classification (NCBI taxonomy): domain Eukaryota; kingdom Metazoa; phylum Chordata; class Aves; order Passeriformes; family Viduidae; genus Vidua; species Vidua macroura. Next base: position 20,458,007 of record NC_071576.1, on the reverse strand, counting down.
CAATACTGGTGAAAAGCATTGTTAATTCAGTTAAGAAAACTCTCACCCCACCTTCCCAGAACTAGATTCAGAAATTTGTCATAACTAAAGGGCAGATTCTGTAACAGTTGTTGCCAAAACAGAGGATGTATAGGCCTTCACACGACGAGCAAAAAATTACCTGATCTCCAAGAAAAAGTATCAAAATTATGATTAAGAAATAAATCAATTGAACAGAAAGCAGTTTTGTCGGTAAAGAAGAGCCAGTGTGCAGTAAAGGTCCTTACACTCTTCAGATCCCTTTAAGAGGGATCCCAAAGGGTATCACAAAGGGTTAATCACAATGATATTACCATTAAGTATCAGTTTCAATATTTCCCATAAGCTGTATCTTTTAACACTTGTTTTCAAATTATATATGTTGTGCTTGTGTTCTACATGGTATGCTTAACTTTGAGAATTTCATATCCTAGTCAACTATCAGAAATAATAGCTGAAATCAGAGCTCTTTACACAAATAGAGCTTTTGCAAGCACAATGTTTTCCAAGGGAAACAGCTACTGGAAATAAGAATTAACTAAAAATCTAGATTAAGAGAGAGAATGCAGGAAAAAGATCACATTTCGGACTTTTGGCATGCGACTTCATACTAAAAGTTTATTCATTCTTAATGGACAGTGAATGTTTTCCTAGCCAACATTCTAACCAAATGCAACTAAAAAATCCTTCTCTGATCCATTCCTAGGAGGAACACATGTAAAGTTATGCTTTCTGTGCCAATTTTGAAATTTGGAGTCCATTATAACAGTTGCTGTTTTGGTAAAGTTATTGCAGAGGTCCCCTACAGCAGAGGTAACTCTATTAAACTGCAAAAGATTACGAAATTGGTCCAAAACCAAAACTGCATTCATTCCTTTGTTGTGCCTATAGCTTTCTTCTGACTACCACACTTCTGGGTAGTGAGAGGACAGATGAGGTATAGTGTAAAATAAAAGGTATTTAGAAGGAGTAAAAATGGGAGAGAGATACAGAAGAAAATTTCTTAACATGGAACACACATATGGGAAAAGGACACAGTAGAAACAGATGATATATAACATCATCTCATCATGATGCAACTGATTAATCTCACTGGAGGTCATGCAGCGTAGGAAGAGTTTTCAGTTTCATTTGGAGAAAGATAAAGGTCACCATTCAAACTAAGTAGCTGCGGGAAACTTTCTTGTCTGTGTTTCTTTTGCCAAATAATCTTCAAAATGAGGTCTGGCTCTCAATCTTGTTTAAGGGTGGGACCTCTCTTGTCTTCTTTTCTTGTGGAGACTAAAGAAAAGCAAATAGCTCTTTGGGATGTTTTGTTGTCATGCTAAACCTTTCCTGTGTTTGCTCCCTGAAGGTACACAGAAAACCAGGGTAGACTAAATGCCCTAACAAGTGAGAATTTTCCCAGCTTTAACTTACTTCGGAGATTTTCACTGATTGTTTTAGGCAAACCTTCCTGACACATAACTCCCACTGCTGCAAACTTATCCACTTCCCTGAAAAGACTACAGCAACTGTGTTTGCTATAGGGTGCCTTTCAGCACTGATGCTCACACCTTCTCTAGCACGTCCATGAGGGAGGGAGTACCATATTGCTTATCTTTTGAAGATGAGAATAAACAGGAGAACTATATTTGATGTTAAAAGGTTTCAGAATCAGTTTATTTTAATTATGAAAAAGTGAAATTATGCAACAATTCTGCAGTGTGAGTTTGAAAAATACTGAATTTAAAAGTAACAGACTGCATTAAATAGCCACTGAGTCTGAACTCCGACATTTATGTAAGTTTGAAAAAAAAATAAGTATAAAAAGTTATGAAACTACCATCTCTGTTGTTTATTTCCACTTTTTGGTTGTCTGTAAGCACTTTAGACCAAGTTTAACTTTCTCTATTACACTGAAAAACATATTAGGCACAAACATAAGCCAGGTTCAGAGAATAAATTATGAAAGAACTATCATATTTCACCATTAAAATAATTTTCTCTTTAGAGAAAAGATTTGAGCACGGTAGATAAGTGGCATTACAGACCCACACTCTGAACATTTTTAAATTATTACAATCCAGTTTTTTACTTAAGTCCTTTTTTGCAAGTCTAGTGCAATTGCTTTCAGTATGGTTACATAGAGTCTGTGCTGAGAAATCTGAAGTTGTCCTCTCCTATTTAGTGCCACAGTTCAGTTCCGGAAGCATTTCCAGTTGATTCTAGGCAGATGTAAATTCAAGTATGCTTTTCTCTTTATTCCCCTCAGTATATCTAGCACAATATACAACCCCTAAATAGGTGCACATTGCTGACCTAGCAGTTGCAAACAGAACAAAGCCCTGAGTGGAGCTGGAGTTCAGCAGCACAGTAACACAGCATCTGCATGCTCAGGGACGTCAACAGACTGACCAACCTACTCCTGTGAGCTTGTGTCCATACACTGAGTGTCTGCCACTGATGGTGCATTTAGAGAATCCAAAGATGAGGCCAGAAGTCTTTAGATGGTATTTCCTAAAGATTTTAATTTCCTTGTTCAGCTTCATATATCCTCCCAGCATATTTACAGATAAAGCATTAATTTAGATTTTGTCATGAACTTGTCATGTCTTCCATTATTAAGTACTGCAGAAAGATCAAGCTAGGCACAGGGATCCCTTGCCTACTTCAAGTTGCATCACATCATTAAATGCTTTTTGTTTTAAGCAGTGACAAGCAGAATTGGAAAATGAAAGCAAAGGAAAGGAGAAAATGCAATGGCAGGGCTATTACCACCTGCATGATTAGGAGCAGATACAGCTATTCAATCTCTCTGACAGAGAGTGTTCTATCTTTAGAGGAAGGTTGAAGCCATAAAAATATTAGACCATGCTATTCCCAGGTCATTGATATCTCAGGAGGCAGACTTTGCCCTCCTGTGCTAGCTACTTATGTGCATAAATGTCGCTGCTCAGTGGGGAGTGAACAATAACAAAAAAAAGGAAGAAAAAATACGAGCAAGGCAGGTCTCAAGGAAAAGCTCCTGAGTAGAAGATATGCTGCATATTTGCTGAGGATGTGGGGAAACAAAATTACACAGAATGGATTAAGCAAGAAGTATCAAACAGAAAACAAAGTGCTGTTTTTTTCTAAGCTATTAAACCTTCCATTCACTCTTAGTGTAAAAATAATTTTGTTTTCAAGATTAGGTCAGTGACAAAAGAAAAGTAAATAGTTCTGTGAAAAAGTACAGTGTATATCAATTCTGCAGCCATTAGCAACAAAATGGGAAACAAAATATACTTAGAATTTCTGAGTATATTCTATAAAAAACTGAAGTAATACCATTCCACAAGACAATGTGAAAGACAGTCCACTGGGACGACAAAATGTTTAATTATCTCTCCAACAGAGGGTCCTTGTCCAAAATTAAAAACCAAATTCTGCCCTGATAGAACGAATGCCAACTCTGTCTAAATAACTATTCTTCACAACTGATGGTAACAACTGAGGAAAGCAGGGAATCCTAAGGATGACTTTGATAGAGACATTTGTTTCTTTCGTAGGCCTACCAGTCAGATTTTCTGTGAAAAGGAAGGAATTACTTTACTGCAATCAAAGAAGTGTGTTACTTGCTTGCACTAATTTGCTTCCTTCTTTCAAGTTTAAAATTAATAGATTACTGCATAGAAGAGAAATTCTAATGAGACTACTCAGACTGTAGTAGCTCTTTGTTGTTCAGCTATTGGCAATTAAAGCATTAATGTTAAATAAAAAAACAAGGAAGAACCACATGGGTAGAACTAAATATGAGCTACTAATGAGCTCTAAATAAAGACACAAGTCAGATTTCTTTCTGAGCTTCCTAAAAGAAAATGTATCCAGGGTTATATAACTATAGAGATTGGTTTTTTACTTATGTTGTGAAGTAATTTTTAAAAATTGCTACATACAGTATAAAAATTAACTTCAGAGCTTACTGGCATACACGAGTTAATATCTAATAGGTCTAGTGACAAAATTCATTATAGTATACCAAGTATTTTTTTTTCTGAATTAAATCCATGAGAATAAGAAATAAAAGCAGCTGAGGGTAACTACAGATGAATTATAACAATAGAATACTAAAGAGAGCGTGTCCAAGAACAAAGTCCAACCCAAAAAAAATTCTAGAGGAAGAAACCAGATTAAAAATCCATATAACAGTAATTGCCCATACATAATGAGCCAAATTAATCTCTGGAGTTTATGAGAGTTGAATTTGGCTTTAAGCAAGATTCTTGTTTATGGGAAATTCTGAGAATGGGAAAGAACTATAACATAATACCACTTTCAATGAAAGCTAACATTCAAAAATCAAAGTAGAATTTCAGAATGTTATCCGAATCATGCAAGCTGTCCTCATCCAAATGTCCATTTTTCTCAGATTCAGGTAGTGAAAAAAGTATGCCTATTCATTCATGAAGCACATCCACAACTACAGGGGCTACCAGCTTATGTAAAAGTACCAAAGGAGCAACGAGTCACCTAGAGGCAATTTCTATACTTCAAGTATTCATGTGGCTCCTAGATATGGTACTGCATGGAGAATAGATGTGCTTTATAGAATATTTGGGGTACTTAAATTCTCACACATCCAATGTATTTGTCTGTCAAGGTATATGGATATCCATCCCTATATGCTTATGTATGTGCATTCATGTGCCTTTCTGTCTCTTATTCCTCTATCCCTCACTAAAAAAACAGATAGGGTGATGCTTCAATTTTACTACACTACTTTTTGATCTGAGAGAGAAAAGCAAAGCTACAATAAACACAAAAATAATTATAGGACTTGTAAATGTGCAAGCACTGAGGCTTCCTTTTTTGTGTATTTCAGACAAAAAGATCTGTCACTACTAGGTGATACTGCAACATAAATATTCATGGGCATACGTATCAAACACATTAATTTACCTCAAAATCTACAAGGAAAGTCTACAGCCTCAGCATAGTTAACATTTTCACCTGTAGGGAAAAAACACACACTGCTGTATAATCCCTGTTGATTACAGAGAACCTACAGTGGATGAAGTTGAAGACCAGAGGCTTGCACTTTTAATGTTACTTTATTAAGCTTCAAGGCAGCTTTTAAGTTACTCCAGCCTTCTATACAAATAAAGGCATCACAGCATGCTGGAAGAAGGAGGACACAGACTCACACTGTAAGGAATTCAGTGGGAATTCCCAGCACCAAATCCATTTCAGAAAGGATTAAACCAATCATCACATGCAAGTAGGTCCCCATTTTGCTCACCTAATCAAAAAATTTGAAGACCAGCAATGGGAAAATGTAATGGGGAAAAAAAAGTCTCTCTCTCTTAGAGGAGATCCCCTGTTTGGATGTGAAAAAGACAACTGTAGACAGGCCCTTTCAGCAGCAGCTTGTGTGTCCTGACCCAAACTTCCAATAGGTTGGCTCCTCATCTCTTGTCTGTAAGTATTCCCAGCCCAGAGACAGACATCCTTGGATCACATGGTCCCTTTAATTCCCACTAGTAAATATGTTTTGGTCTTGGTGGAGTCAGTTTTTTCTCAGAATTTCCACGCACATGAGAGGGAACTCTCAGCCACTACAATACTCATAGCCATTAGCTCTGGCCAGCTGCAGTAAATCCTCCCCAATTCAGTCAGCTTATTACTGGAATGAAACATCAGCTTCATTCTATCACTCTCTTTGTTCCTCAAGTGTATAATTACAAGTCAACTGAGGGTCATACGTTACCATAACACCAAAGAACAGAAAGCCTGATAAGAGCCAGAAGAACGACTCACACTTATTTTGAAGGATTTTGCCTCAAACCTTCAACACCTCTCACACTGGAGAAGTAGATGCAGTCCACAAGGTTAAATCACAGGAGGAGAAAACAGGAGAGTGGCTGCAACTTGGACATAATTTAGGAAGCAGTGCTTGGTGTCTCAGTCTCCATAAGAACCATGGAGGAGACATACTGGGTACTTCAGTGAGTTTGTGCTGCTCAAAGTATTAAGAACAGCAGAGCCCCTTGTGAGGGTCTTCTCCTTCAGCTTTTCTTTCAGGTGTGACATTAACTTCTAAAACATCACTGCAGTCACACTTAGTCTTTATTAAAGGCCTCAGTCTGGGCATCAGTGCATCTTTTTGGGAGCCAGCTACTTTAAAACAGCCCTAACATGGTCATAAACCACAGTGGAATCGTCAGGGAGAGGCTACCCTTTCTATCAGGTAATCTAAAAACATTAGAAAGAGATTCCTCAGCCATTCAAAACCAGTCAGAAAACTAGTAAGTGAGCAAAAGAATGCATTACAGCACATATGATGTATTTGTGGCTATCTATAGACACAGGATTAGTTTTTACTATGTGTATGAGAATTTTAAACCACAGTGGTGATTGAATTTTCCCAGCAACACCTTTAAGACTAGATAACAGCAAACTGCAGTAGAGATAAATTAGGATCTAAAATTATTTGTGTCACTGAAGTTCATGTTTGGTGCTAGTGTACATGCACGTGTTTGCAAATGAACAGCCTAATCCTTTTATGTTGTCTGGTATTCCCTAGTCACCCCTGAAGCCAGTATTTCATTTACACATTGTGATCTTGGTATCCAGTATGATTCACAAGCTTCTGAGGAAAGTTCTCAACTTCAGTTCTCCACATTACCTCGCCTTCCAAACATTAAAAAATAATAATTTTAAAGCAGGAAGTTACACATGTAATCTTTTCACTGGCCTGACCACAAATTAAAATGAAAAAGCATTGGAAAATCATGGCTTTATACCAAGCCATGGGAAACAGACAAAGGTCAAATCATATCTGGAAATTCTTTCAAAGGCCATACATGACAATGTTGTTGTTTCTGGCTGGTTTTTTCACTCTGGAAAGAGATGTGACCAGACCCAGGTATACATGAACAGGGAAAGGTAATATAGCTCCGCACTGGCACCATCTGTGATGGGCTCATATGCCCTTATTTAAAATTACACTAGATATTTAAGCTGATCCAATGGAATATGGATGCTGACAGAAGTAATACTACATTTTACTCCCTACTATCACCTGCACGGTGCCACCCAGTCTCTTGTCTCTGGAGTGTTTCTGATGCTTTTCAGAGATTTTCTGTCCTGTGAATTTCAAAAACAAGCACATTTGTTCACTGTACCCCCTTTTGGCTCGTGGTCCTTCTCATGAAACCTCACCCTCTTTGTGTCCTGCCTCTTTTCAAATACATCCATCCTGTGATGTTCTTTAAGGCTTTCTGCTCCATAGCCCTATACTGCTGGTTATTGACAGGTTACATAAAATCCCTGTGTGCCAGTTTGACAGAGGGGAAAAATGTAATATAAAAAGCTGAAGGGCCTTGGGGCAAAACTGAGTTAATTCCACAAATTGTTACACTTAACTTCCCTACACATACCCAAATCTCTGTCTTCCTCTTTTTTTCTCTCTTTACTTACTTTTATTAGACTAGAATAACCTTCATGACTGCAAAAGATGGAGTAATATTTGGCACTATTCATCTTTAGTAAATATTCAAAACACTGTGTTTGTTCTTTTGTGCATCTTCTGTGGACATAAGTACTTTATCACACCTAGGAGTGGGAGCATGCAATTCCACACTATACATGCTAAAGGAAATACTACATTTTTATTACCAGACCAGCTGGCAAAGTCATTCTAAAGAAAGAAACTTCAGGGATGGACACCAAATTAAATTATCATAAATACATTCTTGCTAATCCAGTAAAAGAAAAACAGATATGCAAACCTCCTATGCCTGAACAAGATGTAATAATTAAGTAACAATATTTGTCAGTGCCACTTCAGCATTGCAGAACTGGCTCAGCCAGCTCAGGAAAGCTGTGGGAAACACACTGAGGTCTGAGTAGTTGCAATTACTGCAGACAATAAATGATAAACAGCTGGTAATCTCCTAAAAACAGGTGCCAGGAACCACTAAGTTAGCTCTGGTGGCCAAATTCCTATTAACTTAAGAAATATTTATTAAATATATAAATGTAAGCATAAAATTAAAATTATATAGAAATAACATCACATACTTAGTATATACTTTCATTCCAGATACCTGACGCTTGACTGGAAGAAGCGCACCTAAATGTATTCAGATTCCATTAGGGCATCTGTTACAATCAGTGCCCCTGGTATACCACCAGACAGGGAAATCCAATTAATTTCATGGTGTCCAAAACATTCCAAATGCAGGACGTGGTTTGTTTGTTTATTTTTGAAACTCGCACAAAGGAAATCCATGAAATTCTGTATTGAAGGGAAATCTTTCCCAAGATCTAGTTACAAAAAGAAACTCTCCAAACTGTGTGTGGCCACATTCCCAGCTGTACCATTGTTCATTAGATGTAACTAAGGAGGAGGCTGAGGATGAGATCCATGAAAAACCAATGCATTTCTCCTATCCTGGGGGCAGTTTTTCACCAGCCCTGCCCTTCCATAGATGAAAGCAATCCAAGGGCTCTTCTAATCTATACCAGCTGCTTCACCAAAGCCCCATGTTGCTCAGGACTTGCTGCAGCACACCAAGGTCAGGTTCCCTTCTCCCTCTCCCCTCGCAGTCTCCACGTGTAAAGTTGGGATAAAGCATGAGGCAGGAAAACATCCAACATGGGAGGCATGCAAAGAAAGCATCACTATGCCAGAGAAATCTGACTGCTTCCCCAACTCCCATTAACACAGCAGCACTGAAAAGGGAATGAAAGGGAGACCAGTCTCTAGTCTCTGTGCCTATCACATTTGTTTATTCTTACCCATGGCCCCAGCTCACAGTGGTCTTCAACACAAGTCTGCAGAAATGACCACCTCAAGACTAACAAGAACATGACCCATGAAAATTTATCATAAATCATAGGCCACCACTGTCCCCTGGGGATTTTACTTTTCTGAATATCTCAGGATTTATGAGAATCATGAGTTCATAGTATGCATTAAAAGCAAAATTTAAAAAAAAAGTGTGCTAACTTAACACAATTAAGCAAATGTAAATGGTGCAATGGTTGAAAGGCTGGTTTTGTTCTGCAGTTATGAGGTAATCAAATTCTGCAAACCAAAGTTCACCCTGGAAGCAGGGGATAGGGTGGGATGGGCAAAGTCTCTCTGGTAGCCTGATGCCAAGATTTTGTAACCCCAGCGATAGTAAAGTCATTGCTGCCTGCTTAACAGATCAGAGCCTGCAAATCCACACAGCATTGAGCTTTTAAAACTCTCTGTCCCTGCAATCTACAACATCAACTCAGCAACATATTTGTTACAAGAGTGGCAAGGGTGGGGGGGTTGGGGGGGGCAGAAAGAAGAAAGAATAAAATTAAAATGCCACCAAAGGCGCTGAACTTCTACTGAGAAAAAAATACTTCTGTGCAGAAAGTTTCTGAAGATGAAAGAGTGGGAACAAAGCCCAGTGGACCCTTGAATAGCAGTAAATGATTTATCATCAAATGGTCACAACTGCTTCTTCTAAGACACGGTCAAAAGTTGTGGACATTACAAAGGCTTAGAAAAAGGCTTACAGCTCATTGTGAGATCTTCTTTAGAGTACTCAACCATATAAACTCCATCAGAAAAGTTAACACACATGGTAAACAGACAGAAACTAAATTTTAAAAGGTGGGGAGATTTTAAATTTTAAAACCGTGCAGATTCACTTATTTTTTCTTTTTTTTTTTTTTTTGCTTTCTGATGCTGTATTGAATGTGCTGTTGTCTCCAGTAAAGTCTGATATTCCTATCCTGAACTATACATACAGTAGGAAAATGCTGTTTTTTCAAAAAGAAGGAAAATCACAAACACTACATTGTAAAAGAAAATAGTTCTTGCTCTTATTTGGTCATTTATATCTGTGGGGGAACAAAATAAAACATCCAAAGTGGTGAATTTATGCTTACATTAAATGCAGATTAAAAGAGAAATGACAACATTTTTAAAAATTGCCACTGAAATTAAATTTCCACAAAAAGTAATTTTTTTGTACAAACATTTTCTGTGTTTTGCTGAAAAAACCCCCAAAGGCTCTCAAAATACACAAACATAAAAATTTTCATAAAGCTCTGTGGTGAAAAATTGTTGATTATCAAATCTTTGACAAAATGCTTTTAAAAATTCAAGCTTTTCTGATTTATTTAGTTTAGTTGTTAAAAACATTTTTCATAGAAAATTAATATATTCACTACTACTCTTTCCCTTAGAGTAAAAACAGATTCTTATCAGATTCCTAGGCTGATAGAAATCCTAAGGATGTAAGAGTCTCCAGCACTGGTCATCCCATAGCCTATCTCAAAGGTCAGGCTCCACAGTGACATTTAGTCTAAAAGGTTTTGCTTAGAGGTAGAAGAGGCAAGCCCAGACCTGCGTATTTAAACACTGTTTATTCCATCAGAAGACCTCCTGCTAGCATCCAAAAATCAGTCAAAAACCAATCTTTATTGGATGGAATACAAGACACATCCTTTTGCATCTCTATGAGAAAGCAAAAATGCTGGATGGTTAAACTCAAGTACCAAGTTCTCCTTATTCAAGAGCAGAAAGTACAGTCAAGCACGGAGGTACTGAGAGTATGATGAAATATACTGAAATTTGGATGATTTTTTTTCTAAATGGCTGTGAACTACCATAATAAGTGAAGAATAAGTCATATCTTTGAAAAAGTGCCCAAGTGAATCCCATTTTATCCAAATTATGCTGAAAAGCCACAGATGTAGATTTATTCTAAATACATGAATACTATTTTTTTAGTAGCTTTAATAAAGGAGAAAAATAAACTATTTCTTATTTCTATTGTTATCTGCAATACCCTGAATGAACACCATGGCTCCTGCCCAGGATCCCTGTTAAAACAAATTCCATTTGTACATTTAAAAATCAGTACAAGGGGGAAATATGACAAAGCCTGAAACGTGAAACATCAAACCTTCTGCTTTAACTATTCAGATCTGGCACTCATACATACGACTTTTAAACCCCAGCTTGTCCCTAGAGTGCATCATAGCAGCCAAAAGATTGTTCCAATTAACACCTGCTACTATTGGTCCCAAAGGGTCATTCTGAGATCTGAGGATCTCAGAGGAAAGAACAGCTTCAGCAGCTGTAAAGAAAAGGGGACTGGACCTTACTACACAATTCTTGCTGTGAGATGGGAGAGATCTTCCAGTGTTTGGAAGAACTGGGTTAAAGGAAGTCTTGAGACAAAGGAAAGTCACAAAATACATTTTGCAGCACTGGAAAAGTCAGGTCTGTGATATATGTTTTGCTACACATAATCAAAATAATTGTAAAACCTTTCAGTTTTAGTTAGCTTCTTCAAGTGATCCAGTCTTTGCAAGAGAAAGTCCTTTTTGGAGACAGAAAAAGGGCAAATTTTTTCCCAAAATTTCTAAGCAAAAAAGTTGAAAATTGCTCAGCCCATCTGAGACAAGATAGATGAATTTTGTTGTCCTCACAAGAGCAAAAAGTAACTTTTCCCATAGCAATCCAGGTCTCTCAAAGTTCCCTAAAGTGAGCCTTCTATCTTCCCATGCTATACAACCACCAACCTGTAGAGCAACATATTTCCATTTAACACTCTCAATGCCCCCTGTCTGCCTCTCCCCTCATAGCATTCATCCTGTGGACTTTTAGTCTCCCATATCCCACTGCTCAGTGCTTGGCAAGAAATAAGTGAGTGGCAAGGGAACAGCAGGACAGTCATGTGCCATCTGTCCATGGTATTATTTTGTCTCCTAGTGACTAATGAGTCTCAGGGAAGTTCCCCTCTACCGACCTCCTTCAGCCTTGGTAATCCTACTTGGAGTACTTTTATGAGAATTTTCAAGCATTTCTTTTATCTTAAGGAAAATCTAGAAAATTAAATGAAAAAAAAAACCCCATAGTGAACGCACTGTTATGTTCTTGCAGACATCTATCTAATGACTAATGTTATCCATGTATATACAAAGTTATACAGAGGCATAAATGTTTCAAAACCTGATCCAAGTCTGGTAAACCACTTTCAAAATCAGGAAATTCCAACGGAAAGGTTAGCTACATTTGCATCTGTATTATTTTCGGTTCTTGCTTCCATTTTTGGTGAAAATTTTAATATAATCCTAGTCCCTTAGTCTAAAGTATAAAATAAACAGCAGGTTTAAACTGTCATGGAGTCTAAGGCTAATGATGCCACTCAAGCAAGTAAGAAACCAAGAAGAGGAATTTTGTTTGTTCATACTGAGAATATTTTTAAAAAGCTGAAAGAATAAAAAAAAAAAAAGCATTTTAGTACAAGGAAATCAGACCCAAGCTTTGCAGAACAGCTGTGGTAAAGACCTCAGATCTGGGAAATTTCTGACTAAGAACCTTTCATCTTAAAAGTCCATTTATAACATTGGATAAGTCTGTCTCTTTGAGCCTGCCTCAGCAGAGATGAGCTTCAGTACAATAAAGGAAACAAACAAAAAACCCAGAAGAAAATCAGACTGTAATGAACTATTCTTCAAGAATAGCTAGTCCTCAGAGTACATCCAGAAACCTGTCAGAACTGAACACTAAACACTGGCTTACACATTCAAGCAGGATGCCTTTACAGACATAATTCATAATTTTTAGCATATTATCAGCACTGATATACATCAGAGTACTTACTGTACTTGAAATTTGGCTCAAATACTATACTACATATGAAAAGGGAAAAGAAAAGGACAAAGGGGAATGAGAGGGAACAAATACTACAGAGCAGTTTGTACTTAACTACAGCTACTCTACTCTTGTTGTTCAGAGCCATTCTCCAGATGCACGTGTGCCTGCAAGCAAGAGGAACTTTTCTGGTACACATGAGTACACCAGACTAGCTCCTTCTGCTGCTACACATGCAGCAACAGCCAAACCATAAATAAAACCTAGACAGATTAAAAAATTACCCCATTCAGTATTTTTAAGCCACCAGTCATTTGAGTTAGGTACTAATGTTCTTTAAAGGCCTAGTAAAGATGAAAGAAAAAAAAATTCCAGCAAGTTACTTGCATTTCATACCTTAGGTGGAACATGAATGAGCATCATCCAAACTTCACATTTTTTTCAAGGATTGATTCTCTCAGCTAAGGAAAGAAAACTATTCTTTTCTTCCACAGTAATGTACTTGGTTACTAATGAATCATATGCAAAGCTAACCAAGAAGAGTGTTAAATTAAAGACAATTTGAAAGATTAACAGCATTCAGCTGTGCTGCTGAAGGGGGGGATTATCTGCTTAGTGCCACACCCCAGCTGTGCTAATTGAAGTGAAGATCAGGAGGGAAAGACCAAGCCTCAAAAGACAAGTCCAGGTTTTGTTTCATAACACTTCCCTTCAACATCATCTGTTCTACAGACCTTAAAAAAACCAAAATCCAAACACTAGGACCAGTCTCAAATAAAGTCACTCAATGAAAGTTGTCAGCCTAAACCAGCGAAGCCTTATATATTTACAGAACATGTACAGTGCAGGAAGCTGAACTGGACGCTTACTCCATGGCTTCTTGCCAACGGGCCTGCTCCCTGCCCTGGGAGAATACTGGATATTTTCAGAAATAAGAACAAACACAATTAAATATGAGGCATACATACATTTTCAACGTATTTATTCACCACCACCTCTCAAAACTGAGCAAGAGTCATCAACGTGCAGCCTCGATTGGTGTTTACAGCACTGGCATTGATCACTCTCTCACACATTGTCAGGGGAAGGGGCAGTGGGTGGAGGGAGGGGTCGGGTAACGCCCGTTCCAAGCAAGCATATGTCAATTTTTTGTCTGCCTTGTACACTTTGTTATTAGTATTTTTGCTGTTACCGTTCATTTTCTTATCTCATTGCTGTTTCCAGTAAATTGTCCTTATCCCAACCTCTGAAAGCACTAAATGGGGAAATACCATTCCTAAACCACAACAGACTTTTTTTTATGGATTATAAATACAATAACCTGATACAGTTTACCAGGCTCTGATCTCAAAACTGTATTTTTTCTATAATTCTCTTTATAATTATTGCATTCATTTTGCCTTCTTCCAACTTGTACTGTGAAATCTGTAGAGGAGGGACCACTATTTCCACTCTCTCACTTTCTTTTAAATTAACAAACATGCACAGCTTTTCTGAAAACATCATAACATGTCCTTTCCCTGTGGAAAATTCCTAGGCTTTGAACTCAATGCATGAAGGATATTAGTGCCTATATTCTCTCTGTGATCTTTCAGTAGTACAACAGCTTTATCTAACCAGTGATCAGGTGGCCTAGATCAAAATAAATTTTCCATACAGAATTAATGATGTTTGACATATTCCATCTCCGCCACTCACTGCTAGAAAGAGGTGTAGTATCCCTTCACAATTAATGAACTGTTTGTAGTATCTCATTTTAAACTGAAAAAGGGAAATTATCCTGCTTCAAAATAACCCATCAGAAAAGAAGGGTGTTTTTTTCAGCCCTTGATCCAGTTTATTATATGGTTTCAGAAAGATTTGTGCCAACAAACCTGAGAGGGGAGTGCCAATGATAGATAGCAACAAAGTAGGGCACTGGGTCCTTTGGTTTTTGTCCCATAGGGCATGGCCTTCTAGAATGAACTACGCTTTTTAGAAACCGATTTTAGCATTTGGATAGCACTCAAGTTTCAGGGAGAGCAACCACTGAGCTTTTTTAAGCACCTGGAAGCAGCAGACAAATGATGCAACACAGTCTCCTGTTACATAGCTAAAGACAAGACTAAATATTAGGTGGGGTTGTTTTGGCTTTTTTTTTTTTTTTTTTCTGTTGGGAGCTCATCCAAAAAGAAAGCAGCAAATACTTTTAAACTCATGGCCTTTATGTTAGAGGTTTTGTTCTATATCTCAATTTGTCTCTTTTGTGACTTTTATTCCATTTAAAAGTTTCTATGTTATTGCAGGTCCATTGTCTATTTAATCCAAGAGACTGGTGTCCAGAGCTTTGAAGAAAAAATAACATCCCGGTGTGCTCTGTCCGTCAGAAGCAGCAGGCACCCTCAGAGAGTTTCAAGGCCACATAGCTGTGCTTCTCCTGCTTCCAGCTCCCATATTGTCAGGGGTTTCAGTGTGCAGAATAGCACAGTCCATTAAAGGGGCTTGTGAAATGAGGAGAAGAAAAGGCATCTACTCCATTTCATTCAGGACATTATATCAGTTCCTGATACTATTTTCACTGGAAATTCATGACAGAGGAAAGCCTTTACAGAGGTGAAAGGATTTCACACATGGGAACCTTATCTTATCTCTGCTGCTCTTCCAAACTTTGTACTATATTCCAGGAAGTATTGATTTTTTATTTATTTTTACATTTCTGGAACAGATTCAAGAAATTCCTATTCTGAACATTGAAAGAGGTGAAAGTCCTATATTTTATCCGGGAAAACCTGGAAGGTCCCAACATTTCACAGTATTACCTTATCACTTTGTTCAGGCCAGGGGCATATTTAACAAATGTTTCATGTTTGAAAGTTTCAGGGTAAGAAAATTAGGGAAGCTAAAGTGAATACATTATGTTGCCAGGTACTATAAAATTATTTTCTTTGCTTCCAATGGCTTGAGGATGGGCAACTTTTAAAGAAGACTGAAACTGCAAATTCACAACACTAAAGTTGGTAGCACACAAAATGGCACAATTAATCTACAAAAACAGGAATAAACTCATTTTAAAAAAGATGCTTCTGAGATCTGAGTTGTAAAGAAGAAAGATCTAGCTCAGCTGTCTTCAATACAAAATAAATGTTATTTTACAACTGACTTATCATTTTCAAGCTACTGCAACAACTAAAAATGGTATTCATTTTTGTAGAGCAAAAGTGCATATATTTCAATTACCTGAAGTGCCTTCTTTTTTTCTCTTTCATCTTCCTTTCCCCTCTAAAGAGTCTTATGCAGAGGCAGAAATGGCACAAGTAGCAAGGGTTTAAAAACAATTCTGTATATCTGAGAGTTGTATCTAAACTTCCTATCCCTACATTTTATTTCAGTGGGGCCCAAGGCATGGTAGATCCAAAATGGAACAATGGGTATGAGGAAATTTTAAATGTTTTATATTAAAACTAAATGTTTAATAATTTTAATAAGAAATAATAATAATGAAATGCTTAATAGCTAAATGTGTATAACTTCAAAACACTTATAATAGCATACAATTCTAAAGTCCTTTTTTAAACTTTTAATTACATGCTTTTAAAAGTAAGCATGCAACCCATAGTATTTAAGCTAGAATGAACAGAAATGTATATAAGAAACTGCTTCGAACACAAAATAGTAATTGGTAGTTTCCAGTTCCTGGCGAAATAAACCACAAAAGTCAAAGTGGGTCCAGATAGCTTATCTTCATATAGACTTACTACTGAAAAAAAGGAAACTAAAAATGCACAACAAATACTGAAATCGGAATATGCTGAGGATTTATGACACCAATCATCTAATGTAAGATGGTTACAAGCACATACAGTAAAAATATTTCATGTATTATAATTTCCAATTATTTCTACAGTTGGGACATACAAAGTAACATACCAGAGGTTACAAACTAATCAGAGCCTGAAGCAGGAGCAGAAGAAAAGTATCTAATTCTGCACCCTGCTTTTTAATCAGCAGATAGCATAACCACAGGTAAGAACCATACGAAGAACCATAGATAAGAACAAATACATCTCCCAGTAAACATTTTTCACTAGCTGACTTTTTATAATGTTCTTTATAATTTCACATACAGAAGTAGTGTTCTTAAATTCCATTAAAATAAAATTAATTCTTTAGGTGAGCATGTTGATATTTTGTTCCCTTCATTATATGTCTGTTTTTCTATCATTTGCATCTAGCAAATTTAAATCCTCAGAATAAACAAAAATATTGACATGAGCCTTTTTTCTTTGACATTGTAAGCTAGCAGAATAAAGCACTTTTTCTTCCCCACATACTTCCAACCATTTTTTCAGTTTTCTTTCTCAAGAGAAGCTGTATACATCCCAGTTGCATCCCTTATACTTCCCCCATTTAATCCTCTTTTCCCACAACTGCCTCTTAAAGCAACCAGCCAAATGTTTAAGAAAATAAGAATGCTCCTTGAAAGACACTGGCCCTCTCTGGTTTTATTTTCCTTTCTTTATAGTAATATTATTCAAGCCACTGTTCTAGTGAAAATACAGACTTCCTAATAGGACTAAGAACATCCTAGCAATGGCACTTATAATAAGAGCAAGAGAAATCCATCTGGTGCTTTGGCTGTGTGACAGTCCTGGACCTTAAAGATCTGAGTTCCATTTTCTACTCTACAGTAAACATCCTGTATGCCTTTTAGCAATATCATGAGTCTATCCAAACTCCATTGCTGGAGCATAGGTAACATTTTCCTGCAGTCCTATAGAGCCACATCAATATGTTTGGTCACTAGAAATATGTTCCCTTCCTCTTCACTGCTTCTTTCTTTTTAATTTGTTCTGTTCTACAGCCACTCCTCCTATGAGCAGCTTCCAACCGCAGCTTGGAATAGCCACCATTTATTGGATTCGTGGGACAAAGTAGTACTGCACATAAAGTCTCAGAAAGCACCAGAAGAAACCAGAATAAAATCAGCTTTTTAAAGCGTGAAAGCACCCCTTCAGAAAATTTCAGTGCTGGCATGCTAAGTGAAAGAAATACCACCATAAGGCAAGTTAAAAAGAAGAAAAAAAAAATGGTAAGAAACTTGCAAATGACACATGAAATTAATTATAAGCTATCATCAACTTCTGTTCACCCTAAAGCTGTAAGGTAACTGTAAGGTAGTTCTAAGGTAAAACAAAATAGTGAGGCACTAACTGTGGTATACTGCATCTTGTACCTAAAACTGTTTTGGTACTAGAAGATGTCCAACATGACACTGATTCTTTTTCAGAAGTTTCAGAGAGACCCAAGGAAGACCTCACCAATGAGCCTCTCAGCCCTCTGAAATGTTAGTGGAATTTGTCCTACATACTTAAATTAATGGACATGTGGATGAATATGAATAGAGAAGAGTCAACACTATTTGTTTCTTGTGGGTTTTTTTACAGAAAATTTGTGCCTCGCAAATTTATTTAATTTCTCTGAAGAAGCAATTAAGAATGTGGACAAGGAGTATCCCTTTGATATGGTCTACTTCTATTTTCAAAAGGCATTCAGTAATGTTCCTCACCCAAAGACTCTTAAATAATCTAAACAACATGGGAATGTCCTTGGATGGATAAAGAACTGTTTAGAAGATCAGAAACAGAGCCAAAGAACAAAAAGACAGTGGAGTCCCTCAGGATTTTGTGCTGGGACCTGAGGCCCTCAGTGTATTCATAAATGAATTAAAGGGGGAAGAATACTGAGGTGACAAAGAATGGTGCTGACACTAAACTATTCAAGGCAATAAAGAAGAGTGACAGTTTCAGAAAAGCCTTGTGATAATGTGTGGCTTGGCAAAGAAATGACAGTTGAAATTCAGCTTAGATAAATGCATGTGGGGAAAAACAACCTGAACTTCACATATAAATTCTTGCTCCAGGCTGACTAATTCAAGGCAGGATGAAAATCTTGAGGATTTACTAAACAGTTTGATGAAAACATAATCTGAATAATTTGTAACAGTCAGAAAAAGACTCTAGAACACCAGCAGTCACAAGAACAGGATTATTCCACTGTATAACTCCCTGACTCATTGGTATTGTGAAAATTGTGAGTAGGTCTGACCTCTCTTCCCCAAAAGAAGGAGAATTGGAAGAGATATCAAAAAAGGATGTGTGGTAGTATTGTAGAGAGACAAAACCAGAAAAACACAAATTAACTAAGGTTCCACAATCTGAAACTGAGACCATTTAATCTGAAATATAGTAGTGGTTTAAAAGATAAAGAGTAAAATGTAGAAGAATTTTTAGTATACTTTTCAATATAATAACTGGAGAACAGCAAGATGATAAGGGCTAGATTCAAAAGTATCAGAAGGAAGTACTTCATGATCACTGTCCTGTTTAACTTATGTCCATAGAAGACAAAGGTCATGCAGGTTCAAAAAGGGACTGTACAACCCACAGAAAAAAAAAAATCATCAAAGTTTTAGAGGGATGTGTAGACTCCAGGTTGCTGGGAGAATATTCTGGGGAAATATCAGTATGGAATTGCCTCCACTTATCTTCTCTTGTCATTGTCTACATGTACTATTTCTGGTTTGGTTCTAAGACATTCATTGGTGCAGTCATGCTACAAATTTAGAACTGCAGATTCTGGAATAACTTCTTTTTCTTACATTTCCTTCAAATTTTACCTCAGCTTCATACTTGGTGTCACAAATTTGCATTCAATGTCTGAATGCACCTTTATTGACAGCAGTGTTATACAAGGGAGCATCAACGCAATAGGTGTGGGCATAAGGTTGTTGTAGTTACAAATCTTAATAGAATACTTCATCTGGAACTTTCTCTACCTTCTCCTGCCCATTGCAGCTGCGTGCTTCCCTGAGTAGCAATCAGTACTTGTCATTTTGGAGTCTATGTTCTGCACTAATTGTGGTCCTGTGCAGGGAGCAGCAGGTGGCTCCTAAACATCCCTGCCTCAGAGATCCTGGTGCAATAAGGTTCAGGACATATGAGGGAACCACTTCTCCACTGACCATTCACATTTTGACTCCTTTGCATGACTTCTGCTTCTTTTCTTGATATGAATCCAAGAAGGAAAGGTGTAAAGTAGCTGAAGAAAGTTGAGTACAAGTGGGAGGATGGTGAACAAGGTATTTCCCAGCCTACTGTCTAGGCTTTCTAGCTTTTGTGACTTTCTAGCTTTTTCCAAACAGATAGAAAGAATGAGACCCTGTTTTTTCATTATTCCACTTTGACAGCTTCTTCTGTTTAGAGTATCAATTCTTTGCATTGTACTCTCTCTCCGAAATCTGTACCACTGCTACCACAAAGGGGCCTTGACACTTGCAAGTGATACTTCAAGTGACACTTCAAATGCACTTGAAGTCTGGTAGTCATGGCCATTCTTGGTATCTTGGCCTTCTGTCCCTCTGCTAATGGGATCTGGATAGGATCCTTCAGATCCTGTTCTGCTGCTCTTCATAGCTTTCCAGGCTAGGGAAGTAAAATGGGAGATCTGGCAGAAGATTTCAATGCAAAAAGCAAGGAACCACTTTTCACTCAACAAATCATTACAATGGGGAATTGGGGAATCAATTACAATATGAATTGAGCACTAAATAAATAAATAAAAAGAGTTCAGGAATCAGAATAATGGAAAGCATTATCAGCGCTGAAAGTGATCTGGATGCAGTTTCTAAACCATTGCTTAAGGGAAACTGAATACAGAGTTCACTCAATACATTTCTCTCCAGGCCTTTTCTGCTGGGCAGTGTCAGGGACAGGCTGATAAATTACATAGATCACTGCTCAGACAAGGAATGGCTGTTCACACATTCTTACACTGTAATTTCTGTAATTGATTGATGACTTTAACTCCTTGTCAGGTTTTTAAGGAGATGAAGGACGGATTGACTAGTAATCTTTGGCAGAAGACAGTTTGAAATCCTTGGATGCCATTATAAATGTCAGTCATTAACATTTTATCAGACTGGGCACTACTAGCACACAGCAGTCAAGCTGGCAGATTGATACTGAACCTAATAACATCTGCAGGGTGAAAGTGAAAGCAAGGAAGCTAAGATTACTTTATCAAACAATCTGCCTGCATTAGTAAGAAAAGGTGTTTCCTACTTAAAAGAGCTAAAGGTTCCAAATATAGACATATCTGTATTTCTTCATGTAAATTTGAAATAATTCACTAAACTTTTTGTTCCTTTATGTAAAAATTTAGGCTAAATAGTAGGGGAAACATATTCCTAGCTATCAACATATTGTTATATTAGTATTTAGCATATGTACTGTAACATCCTTCTGAGGTCTCTGCCAGTACCAGGACTGACTGTATTCACAATGTGACACAGATCTTTTCAAAGGCAGTATTGCACTACAAAAGTTTCAGCCTAAGCACGTACTGCACAGAAGATGAGAAGACAGAGAAGCAGCCAGACAAAATATTTTTGTGAACTTCATATTTAAAGTCAATTACTCCCACTGGGGCAGCTGTGCACTATTGCTCCCTGTGAATATTCAGTAAGAAATGAATAGTGATATTCAAAAATGAACTGCAATCATGTCAAGGTCTAGAAAAATATCGATAACGGCTGCAGGTACGTGACGTTAAAGGCATGTGCTAAATCTGAGATATTTAGCATAAGTTCTTCTTCCCTCAAATTCATCATTGAGCACAATCAGATCCCTTCCTACAGAATATATAATTGTGTATGTGAAACTCATGTGTTGCTGGAGACCCTAAACCATGTCTTAAATGAGAGTGAAAACTTCAAAATAGAGACATGCTGAAGATTTTTGTTAGCATCAGAAAACAGTTATCCATTAGGGAAGCCAAGGGAAACCCAGAAAAAAAAAAAAGAACCCAAAGGAAATTGGCATCTTGCATTTTAGATGGAAGGCATTCAGAAATAAACTTCAGACAATGGCTCTAACACCTCCCTACTGATTTTTACCAGCCAAGTAACAATTTGCAGTCACAGCTCAGAACTGTGCCTGCAGCTCTAAAATGTCATTATGGAGAATACTAAAGCAAAGATGACAACTGCATTTGTCTCCACAGGACTGAATTCTACAACAATGGAAGCAGATACTGTGGTCCAGGATCTTATGGACTCCTTTCCATTACAGGGTATGAAACAATGCAAATTAAACACAATGCTCATAAGCAGGATGTGTTCTACCAGCTACACAGTAGAAGTTATTTTCAGCTTCAGAGCTTCAACTATTGTTTCAGGCTTGAGCTTAGGTAGTATATAAGGTAATGGAGGTTGGCCTAGAAGTTACAGAAAGCAGGCTGTAATTTAATTTAAAGCTTCTCCACACAAAGCAAATTAAGAGGAGCGACTTGACTCCAGACTCTTGTTCATTAGAAATACATCTGGATAGCAAAAGCTGTAATACCAAGTTCTCCTGTAGAATGCAAACAAAACTATCCAGATCCTGCCATACTAATATTAGTCTCCTTGACTCTGAGTTTGCACCTTTTCTGTTACAAAATTCCTGAAGTAATTATTTTCCAATCTTAAAAGTAGATTGTACTAGAAGAAACATACTAAGAATCATACATGAGAAAAGTACTACCTAAAGTACTTAGGACATGCTTTGCATGGAATATAAAACAAGTATCTGTGCACCCTACCAATACCTCTTCATCTTAGTTGAGAGTTATCACTGATGATTTTTCATTCTATTTAATTGTCCTATGCAGCCTACAATCTTGACTGTGGCAGAATCAGTCAAATATCAAAATTTTTAGTAGCTCTATTGATGCAAACCTGGGGATGTTGAGAATAACTTACTCAGGCAAGGCCATTGACCATGATGACACCTCTAGTTCCCAAATTTTAGCTGAAAGTATACATGCACAGAGGAAACATGCCTTCAATGAAGCTAGTTAGAAGCTGTAACAGTTCCATAAACTTTCTGGTAAAGAAAGTAAATGCACTTTAGAAAAAAGATACACATACTAGAAGGGAAATGTATCATATTTTCAGATTATAACCAATAAGAAATTATAATAATGGGAAAGGATCGTTTGCTGCTTAACTTATAACCTTTTCATGTTCAGTGTTGACTTCATAATGTTCAGAAGGTGGTCTGATTTTTACAGCAATCTATACCAGTGATTTTGATGGCAGAGCCAGTAAAGTACTCAAGCTTTCAAAGGTGGGTTGGGAATAGAAATCAGAAGTGATCACCAATGATTTTTTCAAGGTTAAAGAAATATTTGAAGTCTTTCTTTTCTGTATCAATAGCTTGAAGCAAAGCTCTTTCTTTCCTATAAATACAGAGTTGCATCACCTATGAACTGTAAATGACAGATCAGCTCTTTGAAAGAAGTGTCAGTTGCTTCCTCAATAGTAACAAGTGATCATGTTTGCAAGGGTCAGCTCTAGAGTTGAACACACCCCATGTCTATAGAATGGATATCACACTTCTGACTCTGGTCCTATGTTCGGACATACAATCCACAAATGGTTAATGGGGGAGTGATTAAGGATCCCACAACAGAAGATACCCTTGAGTTGTTGCTGAGTAGTGCTCAGAACCTCATTTAAAATCTTTATAATTAAAGAATTGTAGCATCAGCCTTAACATGTTTAGATACAGTATCCATGAAAGAGAAAAAAAACACCCACCAAAGAAAACAGAAGAAAACAAATTCAAAAAATCTACACAATTGCATTCTCTTTCAAAAGTAAAAAACACAAAAGACCAAGAATATTTCTTTTAAAAACAGCTGGAAGGAACATCTAAGAGAGGTAGAACCTTTCAAGCAAAGGTGCCTGAAGAGGCTCATGGTGACTGCATACTGACTATTAGGAAGCCTTATGATGGAGCAAAATTATAGCAACAAGGCCAAGTAGAAAGCTGATACACATAATTAGTAAATTCAGAAAAATCAAATGCTATCCAAAAACCCCAACCAACCAAGCAAAATCATCCACTCATATAAGTTAAAAAATACCATGAAAAGTGCCATGCTGAAGACATCAATGTTGGAAACAATTTTCAAAAACCTAAAAAAACTTGGAGCAAAATAGCTACATATGTAGTGTAGCCTCTGGCTTAATACGAGCTTTGTCCCTAAGAATGGGAAAGTGACATGTTTTATGCCAATTTTAAACTAATATTGCAGTGGAGACTGCCCACCTTGTGGAAGTGCCAGCCATCTGAAAGGCTGCTTGCCTGCTCAGTGCAGACATGTATTGTTTACCCTATCCAACTATGTTCCAGGGAGCTTCTCGGAACACCACTTGAATTTGTTTCCTGCCCCAAGGGACCTTAGTTTGCTCTCCAGAAGAAATGGGACTGGCAGAATCCTCCATTAAAAATCTGTCTCAGAAAGAGTTAATATCTCACTAACACACAGTTGCTAACCTGAGATCATTTAAGGAAGAGTATGGATCAGAAAACATTCCAGTTTCACAGAGAGAAGCTTTCAATTTTCACTCTGGAGCCTCTAGTGTTCTGTTCCAATATCTAACCTGTTCTGTTTCTCATCAAAACCAGATTTCCCAGACATTGTTTTCATCTAGATGGTCTTAATTTTAAGAAGATTGAATTTTTTTTTTTTTTTTTTTTGCATTCAAGTGCAATTCGGACCATGAAAGACCAGGTATCCTCAGTTGGCATGGTCTGAGTACATGCAGGATGCTCTCACCATCTGTCAGGCTTTGAATGTCATACTCATTTCCCAGATGCTTTGGGGCACAGGGAGGACACTTCTGTGCCAAAGATTTAGCAGGAATTATATTCTGTTGTTTAGCTGGCTGGCTGATTTGCTTATTACTTCTCCCTTCAGTTGGCTGTTTCTGATTCAAACCATATGCAGACATTTTTTCAACCACCTTCAGTGTCCTTCTCAAAACTAACTACTCCATAAGGCAAAAAACCCCTGCCATTTATACCGCAGTCCAAGCACAAAGCAGAACTGATAACAACATTCAGAATACCTCAAGCTATGAATAATGAATTAAAGTTTTGCTAATATTATGTGAAGGCAACTAAAGTCAGCTACATCAATTCTGCAAATGGAGTCACTCATCCTAAAGGATTGACTGTTCCACTACAGATATTAGTTACTTAGAGCTGTGAATTTTTTTACTGGACTTTGTAAAAAAACATAAAATGAAGATGTATATTAATATTATACAGTGATCAGCAAGAATGGAGCTGTGATAGGTCTGAATTTTAGCTATAATTTGAAGAGAAGAAAATCTCGTAACTGTACAATAGCTCCTAGGTTGCAGCATGAAAAACTGAATTTAATGCTATTGTTGTGAGACTTCTAAAATCCTGTCTGTATGGTCAAAGATGGAACCTGGTGCACTAGATCCTGCACATGAGAACTGCCAGGGTTCCAATCTTATTGACTTACACAAATCAAAAGACTGAGATTGAAAGCCTCCTCAATGGCTCAAGTAGGTATAGTCAAGAGAAAGAAAGAGAATCCTAGTTGCTTGTCCTTCCTGAAATTGATGCTACTTTTGGAATGTACTTTACTGTGATGAGATTTCACCCTAATGTGACATCCAGAAACTGAACTTTGATGCCTATCTTGCTTTCCTTTTGATTGCAGAGGGTTAAAGTTTCTAACTCATTTAATTTCTAATTTTGTTGAAGAGTGGAAGTTCTGCTTCCTACCTAGATTTCCTAGACTTCTCTCCCTTCTTTTCAAATGTCAATTATTATTCAGCATCTCAGAAACAAACTAGTGGTTATTAAAAACATTTGCCAACAGAAATACCTTAATAAAGAAATTACACAAAATACAAGCTCAAGCACTGCCTAATCAGTTTGGATTAAGCACATCAGGTTTTATTCTCTCAACTGGAAAACTAACATTTGTTCAGCTTGGAAATTCTAATTCTTTGTGCTTACTGGTGCTAAAAATGTGCAGTTATCTCCAGCACAGTGTTTATTCAATACCTGTGCAAGCATCCGCTGCTTGGTTAGATTAAGCTGACAAAATTCCAAAGGTATTTGGAATTCCCAAAGAAAATGTTTAAACAAAAAAATCTTGAATGCTTGGAAGGATACTGTTTTCTTCTCTTCCACATTCTCTGCTGTGAAAATTGGTATGCTTCTACTGTCTATAAAGTTTAGACCCAGTCCTATTTTTTCCTTAAACTATGCCTTCGAGGATGAGCAATTCAGTTAATAAATGCTGCTCTTCTTTTACCAGCAACTCAACAGTGGTGGGCAAGGTTATTCTACTGAGAAAGGAAACTAAGACAAGCTTTGAGTTACCTTGCTTGGGTGGAAGTCCTGCTGCAGAAGTACAGATTATATATATCCTGGATCAGTTGAAAATCCTGTTATGCTGGCTAGCAAAGCACTGTCCTTTATTTAGAGTGTTTCTGAAGAAGGTTGGCTCGTTCAGGAGCATGAGAGAAGGTATTTTAGTGTGCAAAACAGGTTTTCATTCCCAGGATAACTCTGGTTGTTGTTTCTCACAAAGCTTTCCATAAACAGCAAACTGTTTTGATCTCTTAGTCATAATCTTGCATTGTCACTTACCTGTTTGCCAATAAACAAAATAATGTTTGCAGTGGTTTTTTAATACCTCAGTGTACTTGACTTTTCACTCTTTTAGGAAGATAAATAAGAATCTAATTATTCTTTTTCCTCTTCCTAATAAAATCAATACTTCTTCCTTAAGTCATCTCATTGATTTCAGCATGCTCTGTTTGGTTTTTAACTGAGATACTGTATTGGGTCATGTATTATATTAGATCTTAAATCTCTTCCTTCTTTTTTCTCTGCATCTTACTCAACTTCAATTTTCACTCATATTTTTTTTTAGCTCTATTTCTTTACTCCCTTTTCTATCACTGATGATATGAAGTTTTTTCTACTGTTGTCTCACATATATTTTCTTGGCATTAGCAAGGACTTTGGTATCATTGTTTTCATCTCTAAATTTCTCTCCTAGAACTCCCAACTGGCTCCAATTTCCTTAGCAAGAAGCATAGCTTCTAGAATGACTGCACAAACAGAAGACGATGGATGTACGCAGAGCAGACATCCTTAGGTGATCAAGCTGAATTTCTGTCCTCACACATCCTCTGTCTTCTCTCATTTAGCATAATTTTCTCACTCTGCATTTGATGAATTCTTATTTCACTGTCTCCTCAATTAGCCTTTTGCAGCCATCTTGCCAACAGTTCTGCTGTTCACAAGTCTCTGACCCTCCTAATTATTTCCATTCTGTTTCATGCAGATCCCTATATGTGTTCCTCAGTGTTTGATAGCTTTATTCTGCTTGGTGGATGTCCGTCCATCCATCCATCCATCCATCCATCCATCCATCCATCCATCCATCCATCCATCCATCCATCCATCCATCCATCCATCCATCCATCCATCTATCCATCCATCCATCCTTTCCTTTCCTTTGTCAATTTTTGGTCATGCTTTACTAGCAATGGCTTCAGGATGGCAGATTCCCATGATTTTGACTGCATTCCTCTACTCTCTTCATACAGAGAGATCAAACCAGATAAGACTGACTGTATTGAATAAGGCAGGATGAAAACCCATTCCAGCCCAAATTAGTGAGTGCTCTGCTTAAGAAGCTGGCTCTTTACCAGTTTCTTTTTTGGCTCAACTAAAAACCACAAAGCAGAAATCACAGAGATACATGGTACTGACCTTTTTTCCTTCTGTATGTTGTATAATCTATAATAAGATTCAAATCGTACTGTCTTACACTGCAGAGTAATCTGAAATTTTAATGGAAAATACTAGACATAATGCTAGCTGTGATAATAGAAACATAGCATGAATCTTCAGTGCAATAAAAGTAGTATGTCCACAGAAGCAGATAAGGAATATAGTAACTGACTTGTATTATGGTCCCTACACACACAGTGTCAAACTTCTGAAGCTCATTTTCTCAGAATCACAGAATCTTCTGAGTTGGAAGCAATGCATAAGGATCATTGAGGAAAACTCCTGGTCCAGCACAGCATCATCCCCAAGAATCACATCACATGCCCAAGAGTACTGTCCAAATGTCTCTTGAGCTCCTTCAGGCTTGGTGCTGTGACCACTTCCCTGGGGAGCCTGTTCCAGTGCCCAACCAGCCTCTGGGTGAAAAACCTTTTCCTAATATCTAGTCTAAACCTCCCTCAGCACCGCTTCAGGCCATTCCCTCAGATCCTGTCACTGGTCACCACAGAGAAGAGATCAGTGCCTGCCCCTCCTCTTCCCCTCATGAGGAAGTTGTAACTGCAGTGAGGTTTCTCCTCAGTCTCCTCCAGGCTGAACAGACCAAGTGACCTCAGCCATTCCTCATACAGCTTCCTCTCAGGGCCCTTCACCATCATCACACTCTTTTGGATGCTCCCTAATAGTTCAACGTCTTTCTTATATTGTGGCACCCAAAACTGCCCCCAGCACTCAAAGTGAGGCCATCCCAGCACAGAGCAGAGCAGGACAAACCCTTCCCTTGCCTGGCTGGCCATGCTGTGCCTGATGCACCCTAGGACAGGGATGGCCCTCCTGGCTGCCAGGGCACTGCTGGCTCAGGTTCAATTTTCCGCTGACCAGTACCCTCAGTTCTCTTTCCCTGGTGTTGCTCTCCAGTCTCTCATTCCCCATTCTGTCTGTATATCCAGGGTTGCCCCATCCCAGATGCAGAATCCGTCACTTTCCCTTGCTGAACTCAATTTCATTTTGGTGACTGCCCAGCCTTCTAATTTGTTGAGGTCTCTGTGCAGAGCCTCCTTGCCTTCTAGGGAGTCAACAACTCCCCCCACAGTTTTGTATCATCTACAAACTTGCTTAGTAACTCCTCCAGTTGTGCATCCAAGTAATTCATGGAGATGTTGAAGAGCACAGGGCCAAAGGTGGAGCCCTGTGAAACCCCACTAGTGACAGGTCACCAGTCTGATATCACCCCATTCACTGTAACCCTTTGTGCTCAGCCTGTGATCCAGATGCTCAGCCATCGTATGATGTGTTTATCCAGCTATTTTCCTTCAGATAGTTTGTAAATGGACAGTACCATATACTGGAGGTGGAGGTGGAAGTGATATTCAAGAAAACAGTAAATATTGCCAACTACTTTAAACAAAGTGCTCACAGAAAGCTGAGACTTCACAAAGTCACAAAGGCTGTCTGCATTAGCAAACAATACAATTGGATCTATAGATCAAAGCAGTGTGCTCTGAAGCTCCCACATCTCAGCTGTCTGCTTTTTATGGAATTTCATGTCAAACTAGGTTAATTTTGGTCAGTTAGAATGAAAGTGGTCATGAATATGGTTTGAAGTTGTCTCAAGGCTCAGTTCCTGCTGCTGATGTCTCTCAGAGGCTGCTTTGCATTTGGCATGTGGAATGAAACTTCTAATTTAATTTTCATTGAATGGAGCATTGTTCTTATGCACCAAAACAAATAACTGAACTAATATTTAACAAATTTATTTTAATCTCCATAAAACTATACTCACTTTACTTTGACTAGTGGAGTTTTGATGTAAGTTGTGGTCAGGTACAATTATCTTAAAAGAAACCATCAATCTCTCCAGTTCAGTATCTAGACAAGCACCTGGAAAATACTAAGAGAACCATTTGCAATTCTGACAACTGAAATGAGGGAGAGGTGGGGTGGTGGCGCTTATTTTATTTTAAAGATTGGTGTAAATTAGTTGAATCTGCATTCAAGAAGTTCTTGAAGTGTCTAAAACTTACTTCACTTTAATAATCCACAGAAAATTAAAGGAAGTAGTAATGCTAGCTAGCATCTTGTAAAATCCTCATCTCTGAGCTCTGATGCTGTTTGTCTTTCATGTACTGCAATGTCTCTCTCTGAGTAGATATTTATCCTCCATTCACAGATAATAGTCCACTTTGAGACACATGAGGTAATTTATAAATGAATACAGAAAAACAAAATGACACTTAACAGCAATAGCTCCACTTACACAGTCCTTGCAGCAAAAAATTTGGAAGCAGCATGGGAAAGCCAATGCAATCATTGCGGTATTTTAAATTATTCACAATACTGTGCAACACAAATATGCTACACTATATTGGAAAAGAAATGGTTTTATAAAGCAGACAAAGGTGGATAAAAAAGTTTTTATGCAAGATCAAGATTACATTATTCCCTGGTTTTGTGTTTTTGAACTAGCAGAAATTGTATTTCTTCTTGCAGGTTTTTTTTGGTTTTTTTTTTTTTTTGGCCAGGATATGTACCAATGGAAAGTCTGATCAACTTTAAAAAACAAATAGTTTTGTGTGGCTGCTAGCGATATTCACTGGCCAATTTTTAAGAGAGGTTAGTGAAATTTTGGGAGCCAAAAGGTAATCATTATTTTTTAAAAGTTCTAATTAAGTTGTCAGACTGGGCAGTGGAATGTATTTAGAATCCCATGTAATTTGATTGTGTTGGCCTATTTAGATAAATTGCTTTGGAAAGACAAATAAACCAGCTACTTAAAATGTCCAAGAGGGCCAGGCTTCATTCCAGTGTTTCAAGCAATCACTGAAGCAACAGCCTTTTGTAATGATCATCCAGTCCAACAACAGACATACAAGTGTCAAATTGTGATAGAAAGAATGATACAAGAACCTGGAACACCATCACTAACAGAATAAACAGTACAAAGTGTTATTCAACTGCAAATGCTCAGCCTTTTTTTTTTTTTTTTTTGCCTTTGAACTGCAGATCTTTGGAGACCATATTAAAGGAAATGAACATCCAGAGTTTGAGATATCTGAAGCTGAGACATTGTCCCACATAAACCCATGGGATTATCCGTTCACTAGATGTGCTAAATCTGTACGACAAACCCAAGATTTAGAGCATATTAATGCTGTGCTATCAGTAACCCGAAGCTCTAAAATCCATACCACTATCCTTGAAAACCAACATAGAGTCTGACCCAGCAATGCAGCCTTTTCATTAATCTGCACCACAAAGAACATTACACACACTCTGTTACCTTTTCCTTTCATCAACAGGGAGAGACAAGGGTGGAAAGGGTTAGAAAAGGATTTTGTTTTCCAGAGGTAGCTTTGTAGTTTCTTGTCCTTGTCTGCATTATTGTAGGGTAGGTTTAGGCATGGACAGCTTTCCCAGGAGGAGGCCAATGGGTTTCTTGGTAGTTTATCCCAATGGCACACTTTTGGTGCTCTTGGAGCAGCTTTTCTTTTCTGACTGCTGACTTTCATCTGCTGCACCTATGCAAAGGGCAGGATTTTTTTTTCAATGTTCATGATCCTATGATTTAAACGCTTGGTAGTGCTTTAGATTTACTTGTGTTTTCAGACATTTGTCCTGTTGATCCCAACCCAGTTTCTCCTGCCCTTTGCATCTCATGTGACACAACCACAGCTCAGTTTCAGAAGCTTACAAGGGAAACTGTGAAGTTGCCAGAACAGATGAAACAAAACTTCCTCTCTGAGCTGGGGGCACGGCAAACACAGCAGTGCTCTGTAGCACTTTGGCATAGCAGTGGTGTGCTGCCTCCCCAGGCACCCTTCCTGTTCTCAGGCTGTACCAGGGTAGCAGGACACTCTCATGCCAGGCAGCCCCAAGGAGGATAGGAAAGGTATTTGCTCTTACTTGGGTAGACCTTGATCATTCCCTTGATTTTTTTGTTTGTTTGTATTTTTTTGCTGCTGTTGCTGCTGTTAAGTGGGGAGAGAACATTTTCCTAGCTGGAAGGTAAACAAAAGAGAAGCAATTTTGCATGTCTGTGCAGCTGAAGTACCTGTTCCAACACTGCCTGGAAATTTTTAGGGTGGGTAATTTACACTCAATTTCTGTCCCCTCATTGGCATCTGAGTTTCCAGAGCTTAATGAAACAGTTATATTGAATTTTAACCTACTGTTCTTCTCTGCATTTCTTCAAAGACAACAGGGAGAATAAGGCAATATTTACTGAAAAAGAAAAAAAAAAACCCCAACCTGAACAAGTTTCTGCAACCATTAATTTTATGCCGGTACCTGAAGTACTAAATCAACTCAACTTCCAATTCATTAATCAGGTTTAAAGCAATAGCAGCAGAGTGCTATGGCACAAACCTGAATAATCCCAAAGCCTTGGGGAACTGCAGTTCACATGACAGGCATGTATAGCAGCTCTCAGCCAGGAGAGCAAGGAAATTCTGTGAAATATTAGATACAGAGTAGGCCCTGGCATGGCCTACTTCCCTGGCATGTTATTTTACATAATTAAAATTCAATTCTTCATATTTCTTTTCTTTCCTTAAATAGCAAAGAAGGTAGGGAGCAGTATCAATGTTTCCTGACAGCTGTAAACAATCACAGGTCCTGCCTTTTGAAGTGTTTTTTTTTTTCCTTCCATAACTCATGCATTTGCTTTCAAGGTCTTCCTGTGTTGATTTATTCCCTCAACTGATATCTAATTCTCCTCTGTGCTTGACATGGCTGTTACTCTCAATTGCTCACTTACACCATCTGAGCAAAGCAAAATCTACAGACACAATTCAAGGCTCCTGCCAGTTTTAAAAAATTCAAAACGGGAGAGTAGAATGGTATCTTACATTTTGTGATGAAAAAAGTACCACTGTGCTCCTTTTTTGCTCAGCCTACTAACAAAGACAACTTGTTAGATTATTTAGTGTCATTTTTAGTGGAGATAAAGACCTTTAGCCATAAATACCTAAATAGTTTACTGCAGAGCCTTTCAAATAATGCAAGGAGATTGGGGACCAGGACTCTTTCTGGTTTAGCCACAAGTTTGCAGCTTTGGCCAAGACACTCTTCATAACTGGAAATTAAAATGAAAATTCAAAGTAGATATAACTCCTTATCTACTATGAGAAACAAGAAGGAAGGTTTAATTACAGACTTGGCACGTAGGAAGAAAAGGTACAGAATAACTATGAATAGTAAAACATTTTGCAGAAGTACCAGCTCATTCATGCCATTCACTGTGCAAGGGGCCATTATTCTCAAGCATAATACTAATTATTTTATTTACCAACCATCTCCATTGCATCCACAGTGTTTGGCATGTAGCATTAACCATATAATAAATAATAATTAAAACTTCATCAAATGCACAATAGAGAAGGCAAGCAAACACTAAATAGAGTAATGGAGCATTGAAAAGTAGGCTTTTACATCTCATCCCCCATGTAGCTTCCAGCATCCTGCTGTGACATTGTTTCAGTACTGAAACAAATGGAAGAACAACCCCTGGTGAGTCACCCACATCAGTCCTTCTGGCACCGGGGCAGACACCGCTGTCAGCACAGACTTCACTGAAGAGCAGCCCCTCCCTGCAATAACCTCTCTACTGCCTCTAGCACACGCATGGCTAGAAGTAGGTCAAGACTCCAGTGGTCATACGAATTGTTAAGGAGAAACCATCCTATATTCCACAAAACAATGAAATTCCCCAGAACCATTAAGTTTGAAAAAACATGGATCCTTCCAGAAAACACTTCCAGATAGGCAGAGAGGAGAACTGATTTAAGAGCCTGGTTGTGCGCAGCAGTGGCTGTTATTCTGCAGATTAAATTTTGTGTGAAAAAAAATTTTAGGTTTGCGTGCACTCTGTACTGTCTCACAAAGGGTAATTCCTTTCATGCATCTAACAGGGAAGAAGTTTCCTTCCTAGCTGCAGAAAAGCAGCAGCCTCCCCACAGATGTCTAACCAGAAAAACAGAACAAAATTGCAAGTTTCGATTTAGGAGGTTTCTGAGATACAGCTTGCCAGAAGCTGGGTAAATAGTTTGAGGAGGCAGTGCCAGATACTTGCCTAAACTCTTGCCTAGCAATTTATTCCTTACCCATGTTGGAGACAGTTCACTGAGCTAGATAGCCCTTTGCTATAGAGCAATACAGAGTAACACACACTTGCTCCCAGCTTTGAAATTAGCAAATTAGATCTGAAAAGCTGTGAATTAACCTATCTTAAATCACAGTAAATATGATATTTACTGTCTAGGAGACTGCAGAAACACCTTGTAACGTGGTCATTTAAAAATAGGATTGAACAGGATTGGATTCGATGATCTTGGAGATCTTTTCCAACTTTAATAATTCTATGATTCTTAATGATTCTGTGTTAGAGCAGTCTGCTGAGATCCAAGAAAAGATTACATGGGCTTTGAATTTCAGTTTGCCTTGGTTTCTCAGAAAAAAAAAAGGTGTTCTCTTGAAACTAGGTTGTGCCTAAGGGACATACCCTCCATCAAAGGTCACAGAATCTGTTTTACATGTTTTACATGTTGTCTTCAAAATGCCGTAGAATAAAACCAGAAAATTCCAACCTCTGTTGAGTAGTTAACAACTCCAACACATCTTTCTTCCTTGTTAAAAAATTCCCATCCAGATGGGATCCTTGCTGCTAAAGCACTTGCAACATACCAGGCAGCCACAGCAGAAACTGACAAGGAAAGAAACAATTAAATCTCTGATTTTTCACACTATTTTTAGAAGAGCACTGTTCATAATAAAAGAAGAGTTTTCAGAAGACAGAATTCTCTTATTGCACTAAGAATTAGGTCACTTGAATTGGAAACTTGCAGGAGGCATATTCAGAAAGCTGACCACATCCACACTGGATGATTATGTCACAGAACTCTGCTAAAGAATCTTACAGATTATAAAACTCATACAAGTTCTAAAAGTATGAGCACAAATTCATGGCAGCAAAAAGAAACCTCAAGGCTATCATTAACTAGGAGACTATCACCACAGGTTCAGGAATTCCATGAAACAAAAATTGTTACATGTTGGAAACATACCCTTTAAAACCCACATCATATATTATCAAAATTCTCAATACTTTCTTGATATTTGGAGTCAGAATTCTGGATTAGATGAAATTTTGTTTGAAATGGTACCACTGTTCCTGGGTTTACACACCCCAAAAAATATTGCCTTAATTTGCATCAGGTACTTTTCCTTTTTAAGAGAGCATTTGCATGTTAGGCAGTTTCCCCAACCTCTGTTCTTGCCAATAAAGTATGGGGAAGGTTGGCTAAATCAGGGGTTACTGCCAGCCAGTGACATCTGCAGCCATAGCCTCAAGATACTTCAAGCTGGCAGTAATGGAATACATGGAATGGCTGGAAATGAGCAAGAAAGGTTTCCTTCATGAGTCTAACTGGAAAGATCCCAAAGGAGATGGAAGATGTATTTACCCTAGGAAGGATTAGGAAGAAGCTTCCTTACTGGACAATTATGTGCATGTTAAGTAAGGACATGACATCAAGAAGAAAAAAAATCTCTAGTCAACTTGTGACTAATTAACAGCCTTCTGGTAGAAGACCAGAGTAGCTGTTTCCTCCAAGGACAGAGGCTAGAAATAGAAACAGGAAACAGGAAGGAGAATTAGGGGACAGACTAGAATAGCTGCCAGGGAATGAACAGGAACAAAAAAACAAGTGGACAGGTGCATGTAAATAGTCCTGCTGAGCAGAAGGCTTCTGTAATTGTGAGAGAAATGTTAAAAGTTAAAAGACTTAAACAATTGGACGTTTGCAAAAGCAGCAGGTGCTTTGCTAAGGCCAGGTTTGCACCCCCCAACCAAATGGGAGGAGAGTTTTTGTGTGTTGTGGCAAAACCTCAGATCTGGATAAGAACAGCCCAGGTGCAGAGAGGGTTCACTCCCAGCTTTTTATAATGCCAATGTCATCCTTCCCCACGAGGCTCAGGAATAAGACTTCCCTCCCCATGGAGCTCAGGTGTAAAATTTCCCTCCCCCCACCTCTGTGGAGGCACTGGGACATCTACACAGAAGTCTGAAGGCGTTCATCCCTTCTGATAAGGCACAACTGGCTCAACTATGCGGGTGTGAGAAACAGCCATCATGTCTTAGAAGGGATGATCAACCACCAAAGACCCCTGAAGCACCCCCAACTAATTTCTGGGGCCTTCCACCAGAGAATTAAGCATGATCCATAGTGTTGCATCAGACAGTGTAAAACTTCCCCACCAAGGCAGGTACCTGGGTGTACTGAACTTTTGAACCCATTGAACTTCTTGTTTTACAGGCTCCCCCCACTCCCAATGGGTCAAGACAGTGACCATCACTTCGACCTACAGACATCTAAATTGCATCAATCAAACCCAGTTCCTCTCACACTCTACTCTTGTCCTTTCTACTTTTCTCTTTTCCTTATGTGCTATCTTTATATTTTTATATTGTTATATTACTACAGACAATAACCAAAATGGCTACATACCTCCTTTCCACTGCAACCAAATTGTCCCAAAATATATAGATACAGATATATAGATATAGATAAAGATATATGTGCACACACACACACACAGAGGTCATTCAATCAGTGTCGATTCACTCTAATGCACCCCAACAGATCTATTAACAAGGATCTCAGTTACCCTCCCTCAGGGCTGGGTCCTAACAACTGTTTAAGCAAAACAGAGGAAGATTAAAAGTATCTGTAAAAAAAATTTCCCCTGCTCACAAATGAGTCCTTTCTTTCAGGCTTGGTCATAGATCAACAACACGATGGTTTTCTGAGATGCAGCCAATGATGCACAGTGCCTCCTAGGTCCCCAGGAATTATTATTTCAATCACCACTCAGGTATGGCTTTGTTCTCTCTTCTCTCTTCTCTGTAATGTCCTATTTTCACCTAATGCTGAGTTCTTCCTGTCCAAGTGCCCCATGTCACATATTGAAATTTTTTCTGCCTAAGCACATTCAGTTACTCCTCGGGGAGAAGTCATCTTCCTGCCTTTTTTCAAAGGTTCCTGACCCCATCAGTCTCAAACAAATAAAGCAAATGTGACTCATTGCATGGGGATTACAAGACAAAAGGATTTGGGAAATGGGAGGTTGTATATGCCCTGAGGGTAAGATCAACAGAAGGGATGTCAAGAGAACAACTCTCAGGAACTCTGATAAAATTACCAAAACCTGGCTACAAAATCTGAAAATATATTCTCCTAGCCTACATTATGCTAGCAAATTTTGCTATTTTGGTGTATGTCTGTATCCACCTGTATTTGGTGGACATCTTAAAAGTTGAGTTTATTCTATTCCTACCACAAAGCAGAGTTTACAATAAACTAAGATAAATAACACTGCATTTCTACATGGGATATATGTGGGAGAATGTTTGGGACCATCTCTTAGTAGTGTCATAGTATAGTTTTTTCCACAGGACTGTAAGGAAATCATAAGCTACCCTCTATCATTGTTGTTGGTAGCAGGTCTGTGCTAGATTCAGTGGTAGATATATCATTGCCTGTTTGGAAGTTTTGTCACAAAATTGACTATTGAAAATTACTATATAAAATTTACTGTGGCTTGCACTTTGCTGTACAGAGACTGTTTAAAAATTCTCAGGTCCCGAGATAAAATCCAAATTGTAATTTTCAGCATTGTCTATTGCTCTTATTCACCAGTTTTGGGGAATCTTTTGTAGACCCAGTCTTGTACTCTGGTTTAGTTCCTATCAGAATGTGAGGCAGCAGGAGGTACACAGGGTCAGGCCAGGAAGAACCATCACTTGATAACTCAGTGGGTTCCTGGCTTACAAAACAAGCATAAGTTAAGGTCCACATTGCTAACTGAGGGCCAGCTGGGACTTTTATCAGAGGTCACAGCAAATGCATTTTTCTGAGACTACAACTAAAATTCCTATGAAACTAATTCGTTCACTCTTTTTATCATCCTACTTTCCTTACCCATTGAGAAGTGTTGTTTGAGCTGTAGTGGCGTCCACTGCCAAGAGCATTGGAGATGTTGACTGACCTGCCCTCATAGGCATCCTGTCTCTTGTAGAACCATTGATGCTTCCAACAGAAGTTTTCAGGCAGCATTTTCCAGACAGTAATATGTACTGCTTTTAAAATTCTACTTAAGGATCACATTCGGAAGGTATCCAAAAGGAAACTGAAATAAACTACTTGTTTTCACTTGTAAAGGAGCCTGTAGGTTATTTATCTACATCACAAGAGCTCAATTGTCAGGGCCAAGGCTAAGCCCTTCAGCAATGGTGGTAGAGCCTCTGGGATAGCAGATTTAAGAAGAGGCAAAAGTGTTGTGCAACAGCTGCTGTAAGAGAGGAATAATCATGTGTGAAAGAAACAACTCTGTTATCATCAGTGAAAACAATGGTCCAAAGAAAAGTAACTTTGTCATAAACAACTGCAGATCAGAAAAAATATGTAAAATATATGCAAAACCTCTTAATTTCAAAAGGCAAGAGAATATGTAATTGAAGAAAATGACATTAGTAAAATAATTACAGGTTTTCAATAACTGATTTCTCAGTATATAAAGAAACTATATTTTGGTCAGCTTGTTGTGAGAAACCAGAAAGAAAACTTCATTATATGGAATTATGCAATATCTTTTGGTTTGGTTTGGTTTTGTTTTACTTTGTATTTTAAAATACAACACAAGGCTTTGTTTTCCATTAAATGCTTCCATAGAAATTTAGCTGTGTGGAACTTCCCAGCAGCAATGATTTTTGTTTCATTAAATATTGCCATGGCTCAATCTCTTTGCTTGTTTAACTGCATCCCATTTCACTGCTTCCAGGGGTGTCTCTTATTTAAGGCAATAAAGAATTTACCCCAGAATCCAGGTAAAGTACACGTGGATAGACCCCACTCTGTGGGTGGACACGGTGCTTATACTGCAAGCAATAAGCATCTAAGGCAGATGCCTGATTCTCCTTTTTACTAAATGGAGATTTAAATGATACAGTTAGAGCAGTTCACTGCAATTTGATCAAACCCTGACTGCTTAATGCTGAGATGAAGGATGCTACAGATCCTGTTGACTACAAAGCAGGTTCATTTAGATGGACTCAAGTTCAATCGGATGAATCTTGTTCACACTCTCTAAGACACTACAGGCAAACAGCCTGTCCTAATTGGAAACACTGTCAATAATGGCCAATGTAAAGACCCACTCCTACTGTAACACCGTAATACGTTGCCAGATTTTTGGGTCCTTAAAGGCATACAAATCTTTGACCTAAATAAGTATTTTGAATACAAACTTTTGAAGAAAACTTATTCTCATAATGAAACTATCATCTCAGTTTTTCAACAAATATTACAGTAAGAGAAAGAAAACAAAATAAAAAATCCAATTGCTCCTAGAGAAAAGAAGAAAATTGTGCAATGTAATTCCATATCACACATCTGTATTTGACAAAACTAAAAAAGATCAATTACATAAAACAGGCCTTTACATAAGTTTGGCAATGTTAGGTAAATGAATACAGATGCTATGCATTGCTTGGAAAAATAATTTATTATGTTAGCTTACAAAAATTACAAGTTTTTATGTTAATACTTTAAATTACAAGTACAGCTAGGAACTTTGATCCTGCAAAGGTATCAACTATCTCCTAAGATGCAATGAAGACTTGCAACGCTGCCTTCAGGAATTGCTTGGAGTAAGTCCCAAGTCAGCAAAAGTGCAATGTAGTTTGATATTTTCGTTACTGCCTCATTGGCTAACATTTTATAGCCTAATTGCAGAAGGTAGGTACAAATGTTGACGTTAAATTAACATATGAACTTTCTTAGTAGAGCCTTAACCAAACTTAAACATACCTGCAGACTGTGCCAAGCAGTTTGCAGCAACATACTCAGAGCACAAAAGACAGCTTTCATATACTTCACACTGCAATCACTTGACAAGATCTCAGCACTTAGTACTTTGATTGGTACTTAAGCTTTATGCATGAGATTTCATTCTGGCTTCATATTGATATAAATCAGGCATAGGCATTCTGAAGTCAGAGCAGCAACTCAACAATAAAATTGGTGTTCTGGTGTGACATGAGCCACAGCTTGTGTCTAACAAAGTATCTCAAATTTCACAGGTTGGCAAGGACTCGTGCATCAAACCAACATAGTAACAGTTCTTCCTTTTATACTTCTACAATGCATTGTTCCTAAACTTGCATGAAGTGTTCTGAAAAGCCAACCTGTAGACTTACTTTTATGTGCATCCATGCGATTTACAGGAAGTAATAGTCAAGCAGTAGTTTGGCTGAACTTGATCTATAGGGTCTT
Organism: Vidua macroura; assembly: GCF_024509145.1. Taxonomy (NCBI): domain Eukaryota; kingdom Metazoa; phylum Chordata; class Aves; order Passeriformes; family Viduidae; genus Vidua; species Vidua macroura. The sequence continues at coordinate 20,418,393 of NC_071576.1, read as the reverse complement.
TTCCAACCTAAATGATTCTAGACTCTTTTTTTTTTAATTCATTACATACTTCTCAAGATAGTCAAGTTGAACATTTTTCCTCCCTGAAGATGGCAGATAATGGAAAAAGTGGACTGCAAATACCTTGTGAAGCTATCCTGGAACTAAAATATCATAGGATAAAAAAGTTAAAACTGGTTTTATTTTGTGAATCTTTTGCTAAAAAAGAATACCAATAGTACTGGAATTTAGATGTAAGATATAATTAGCTTCTCCCTACACACATAAAAATCCCCATTTTGGGTACTCATTGAATTACTAGATCAGTTGAAAAAGTGATATAAAACAAAACATTTAGTCATGAGTGTGAAATACAATTGATACATATTAACAGATGAACCATCTCTCCTTGGAGATGGCTTCATTACTTTGAAAAAGCTGTAGCAGAACACATAAAAGTGGAACAAAGAGCTGCAACTCAAATTTCAGAATTTTTCAAATTTCATAAGCTTGGATTTACATTATTCAGAAGTACTATAGTTTTCATTATATAACTAACTTTGCTTTAGTCTTCTTGAAAAAAATACAGGAACCTAAATGAACTCAAAATCTCATTTCTTAGATTCTGAAAAGAAATAAAATATAAAAATGAGATAGTGTCAAATTATTCCAAGTGTTTTGGAGTGTGCTACCATATGATTTTTATAAGATCATGTATTTTTCAGCAAACATTTGTTTTCATCAGACCAACACATATTGCAGACTTGCAGACCTTCAGAATGCAATGAAAAAATAGACAAAGAAAATATTTCTCTCCCCTTTTCTATAACTCAGCACAAAATTGTAACTCTACTGATACTACAGACAAGGCCTCTGCTAGCTTTACTGCAGTCAGGATTTCCAAGCATAAAAGGCAATCTTTCTTTTTGAGCAGTAAAATTTTACACTGTATGAACATGTTTAGACATGTCAATGTCTATAAGAAAAAGACATAATTATGTGGACAGGATATACCTGATGCCTACACAGCTATTAGAAGACTGACCACACCTTTATGTTTCAGAAATCAAGTCTGAAGGAAACTGCAATAGTTCTGGTTACTGCAGTAAGGTGAACCTCAACATGTATGAAGAGCTGGACTCCTTGCTAAACATTCAAGGACTTCATCTCAAGAAATAATTGAATGTTGAGGAATTTCATTTCACTATACCTATTTTTATCACATTAACCAATACAATAAGGTATTAAACAGATCTTTCTGACTTCATACCAGCACAGAAACATTTCAATTCCATATTATTTGTTGAAATTCTGCAGATTCCTTATACTATACTGCAGTGACAATAGCTGACTGGGAAATATGATGTAATATATTCAGTGTCACGTATATGAATTGCCTGGTCAATGTTAGTTTTGGAATGTCCCAACCAAAATGCTAGTTCACAAGAATAATTTTGCTCCAGTTTTAGGACACTAACTGCAAAAAACCACTGTATTTCATTCAAATGAAATGAAAACAAAAGATCTGGAGGAAAGTGACTCATATATCAACTAATTTAATTAGGAGTGCTTGTAATGAAGTATCAGAATTAGATGGTTATTTGGTTTTTTTTAGCAAACCCCAAATTAAATAGAAACTGGCAGCATGAAATGGCAAAACATGTTCCAGAAATCAAAAGCGAATAACATATTTTCTTCTCATACGCCCCAAGGGACAAAAAAAAAAAAAAAAACCAAAAAAAAAAAAAAAAAAAAAAACCAAAAAAAAAAAAAAAACCAAAAAAAAAAACCCAGCACTTGCTAATAAGCATATATAGAAATGTCAGCCTTAAAAGTTATACACCTTCAAAACCTCAGTAAAACACTGCTATTGTATTGACACCCTTACCTACAATTCAAGTATTTTTCTATTTGTTGCTTTCTTCTGGTAATGTAATACCACAGCAGAAATTTGAACATTTGAGCTATTTGTTCAAATACACTGCAAGAGCCTGTATTCCTTCTGCAGCACATCAGCTGCCTCCAGTGGAATTATTTCAACTTTGCTACCCAGTGCACAGCACACATAACAGACTTCCTCCAAGTGTGGAACATAGTTAAGTCTAAATCAAAGAGACATTAAGAGATGGTACGAAGTGGGTTGATGTCTGTTGATTAACATATTCAGGAGCTTCATTTTAGTCGGCCACTCTACTGAAATTGAAGCAATTACATTCTGGAAAAATGAAGCGTTTCTTGACTATAATATTTCATTCTTTCATATTTGCAGAGATTTTTTGACTATCATGTAAGAATAATTTGTCTCACTTTTAAAAAGTTTTTAGATTAGTTTTTTGTTAATTTATAGACCTCTAATTGATCAATGGACAACATACTAATGGATTCACATTCCATGGCTAGTGAGCCTCCCCGCTGATGTAGCTCACACTGAAAAAAGGTTTCTGTATCTTCCAGCTTTATGACTGCACTGAAGACTGCTCCAGTGAAGACAAAACAAACAGCTCCAAGGTTTCTGATGGACTTGTTGACATTCTGTTAGTCAAAACATGTAACAAAAGTTCTGCCAGCTCCATGATGTCTTCATGGTTGCAGCTGTTTGAGTGAAATGGTGCTGTCAGTGCTGCACCCGGCAGTGAAAGCCTCAATAAAAATGGTGCACGCATGGAGCTCCCTACACCAAACAGCCACAGATGCAAACTGTCCTCTTGGCCACCAGCAAAACACAGCTCATCTTCATCATTTTCCACACTAAGTACAAAACTGTGTCACTGGTGGTTTCTGTGAAGAGCCTCATGCCAGAAACATAAATTGGGCTGTTTCCCAGTTCCATGCTTGTTTAACAGTGTGAGTGACACAGAAATCCTTTTGATCACATTTAGCAAATTTCAGTATCACTTTTAAAAAATATTTTAGGTGTCAGCAACTGCTTATAAGGATGATTTGATATTAACACACTGAAGAAATACACTTTTTAATATGAGTATTTTAGGCTCTAGACTAAGCACTTAGACAGATGTCCTAAATTTATCGTAGTCTCATTTTTTTGCCTCGAATCAATAATATTCAGGGTTATTGCAGCAAAGTCTATCCTTTACCATTTCCTTCTACAAACTAATAGCAGAATCAATGCTGGCAATCAGAAAATCTAGACAAATGTAGTAAGAGACATTTACCTTGGCCTGTGGAATAATCTTTAAAATGAGACAGTATGTGACCTGATGTTAGTCCATTTCCTACGTAGCTTTTATGTTAGTAAAAAAATAAGAGTGTCAGAGTTCATTTGAAAAGAGCTTGTAAGAAAAAATTGCCATCAACACTAATGTAATTCCATGGGAACATAAACTACCAAAATTATTGACAGTGGGTAGGTGATGTAATGATGGAATGTCTTCTGACACACTAGTGCACAGTAGATGGCAGATGAGAAAAGCAGTCTAACATCAAAACAGCTCTGGTCTGAAGAGAGATGAAAATAACAGACTACTCAAGAACAATGTTGTACTTACACAAAACACCTATCAAGGAGCGTGTCGCTAAAAACAGACAGCAAAATCATCCTAAAAGAGACATCTCTATGCAGTTCTTGTTTTTAAATGTAATAATTTAACAAAAACATGTTAACAACCATGTTCCAAAAATATTTAGTTCCAAATAGCACCCGGTAGATTCCCAAATAAAAAGACTAGAAATTTAAAAATATAATCACTGCATATTCTCACACTATAGATTTTGTCATTATTAGGGGAAGGGAAAAAAAAATCTCATTATTTCAGCCAGAAAAATGACAGAAGTGAAACTTCAGCTTTGGAAACAGGAGAGCTATTGTTTGCACAAATGATAAAAGTTGGATGTTGCTGGATTTTAACCAGAGCAATGTTCCTCATGTTTGCTGTTAACATTCCCAGAAGCATCGCAGATTTTTGAATAACTTGGTTACTGGATTCTGCTATGTTGTACCCTCATACAGAGCACTAAAATATTCTTAAGATTTAAAATCTAATTTAGTTATTTACATAGAAAAGCAAATAAATTCATATTCACAGCAGCCCAGACATGCTTACAGTAAAGAGCTGAGTTGTGCTAGAGTAGAAAGTACTTAAGCATGAAAAAAAAAAAAATCCAAGATGGAATTTGATTTAGGGATCACTTTCATTCAGATGTAAATATTAGCTATAAGGCTAATATTAAGCTAAGGCAACAAGAATAAAAGTGTTCTGAAATTTTAATTTAATCATCAATTGCTTTCCATCCCTTCTACTGTTCGTTTTCCTCTATAACTGATTCTAAATTTTACAGTTACATCAAAATCGCAGGACTTTGTGTGATGTCCTCCTGCACATCCATTTTTGACAAGTCTGTGTCGTCAGATATTGACCTGCAGCTCACATTAACTTCAGTATCAATTACTTCTGTGGGGTGACAAGGGCTTAGAGAGAGATACATTTGTTACTAACACACTGCAAATACAAGGAGTTTAACATAGGTACTGTAAAATTTGATTGTAAAAAGCAATGCCACAAAAATTTATGATTTTTTTTTTCTGCATGTTATAGATATGAGAATGCATCCAGGTTGCGGACTTCTCATTTTTCGCCATAAAAATCATAGTCAGTGTAACAAAAATACCTGCTGATTTCCTTTCAGAGTAATACTGGCATTTTCATTCATGAAAAACCATTCAGTGCTACCCAGTGCAGAGACTATGCCTTGCAAGCCAGAGATGAACTGATATGTAGATTCCTTAGCTCAGAAATGGATTTTAGAATAGTAGTTTCTTTGTTGTATGGGTTTCATATATTTTCTTTATTTACTTTGCTGTAATAGTTAGTAAAAATGTGGCTGAGCTTTGAATATCCAAGGAGTACTTTCACCATCACTGAAGACTGATTTCCATCAAAAATTTGAGAAGTAACTGTAAGAAAATTGCTTTGTTTTGCACTGTAAAATTTTATTTTTTATTTTTATTTTGACATTTCTTCTTAGGATGACATAATTACACAATAAAAATAAATTATTTTGTCTGTTTAGTAAATATAATCTCAAAAGTAATTAAGTACTCTCAAGTCTGCTGTAAAACAATAGGAACTGAAGGGCATAAAATTTATAGCTTATTCATGTGACAGCTATTTTATGCTAAAATAGAAGACCAATGCATTTTTGAAAGCACAGTATTGAAGCACTGTATTTCAGTACAGCATTAAGAAAAAAAGAATGCCTGATACTAGCCTAAAAAATCTGTATGTATTTAGTACATACATAAAAAATTGCCTGATTTACCAAAAGCTAAACAAAACAAAGATTTAAACCATCATATTTTTTTTTGTGTATGCAATACCACGTTTTTGATTATTGAAAATCACTGCTCTGGGTAAGAATTGAGTAACAGGTCATTAAAGGGTTAAAGCATAAAAAAATCTGGCTACCAGAAGGGACAGCAATTTTTAAGATATGAAATATACAAAAGGTTTTATTTAAAAATTATCTGCTTTTCTACTTTAAAAACTGAAAGTGTACAAAAGAGTATTATTTCAGACCAATATGGAAAAAATATTATTTCTTAAACCACAAAGGGACAGTTTCACATAATGTCATGAACGGAACTTTAGCCTTAGTAAAGAGGAAACAAAATTCACTTTGTAATATGAACCGCTATTAAAGGTGGAAGAGAGACAAATATTACATGCTATCTAGACTGCCATGCCAAGAGGGTAAATTTCAGAAAGAATTTCCTGGCTTTGGAGTCCATAAGTCTGCTCAGTAAGAATTTTTTTCTGTGTGCGTGTGGTTTGACGTCTCTTCTGTTCTTCCACCCCTTTTAGAAAATTTTATAAAAGGATATAAAACTGATGAAAACCCAGTCACATGGACAAAGGCAAAGCATTGAACATACTTAAAGTTTTAAAGCCAAAATTGTTCACCCAGTAGTAATTTCTGTCCTATATAGTAGAGTTGATTCAATACTTGATGTGAGGAAGATCAGGCTGTTTATCGTTAGTTTTCTAACAATATAAAGCAGTAGTGATCCTGTTTTAAGAATACATACTTCAGATTCCTAAGTTACAAGTCAGGAAAAAATGTATAAATACATAAAACTTTTTACAAATTCCTTAGGAAAAAGATAGGACATTGTATTTCTGGTATTACTTCCCAGCTAAGACTCTCAAAGGCCCATTTATTTACCTACTTTCATGTCACAAAAACATTTAAACTTTGGTAAAACGGTTTTCCATCAGCAATCCATACACCAGACCTTGCTACCACATAAGGTGTTTTGAGAATGTGATTTACTGCTTAATAATATATTTTAAAGTGACTTTTCTATGTTTTGGCCATAATTTGTAGGTACCATAAAGTCTGCAAGCTGGTGACATTTCATTTTGCAATTTTTAAGTTTCACCAGACCAAACCAGTTAAAATATTTTAAATGCCATATTTCCACCTCTACTCTGATCTAATAAAAAAAATAAATTACAAATGTTGGATCCACTTAAAGTAAGTTTAGTTTATAGTAGCAGAGGCTTGAGCTAAACACTGTTTCATGACATCGACACTCTTTGTAGAGAGCAGAAGTTTATTTGTTGATTTTTTTCTTGTTCCTGTCATGGCCATTGAGATCAGACAGATGGATGTGCCTGTTTTGTTTTCTTGACCCTCTGAATGAGGAGATGTGCCAGAAGTCTGCAAAAAGCCAATGCCAGTGCTACCATGCACAGCATAATACACAACAAAAGGTAAAGAAAACTTTTAACCATGTCAGATTTTTTTTTTTTTTTTAAGCAATTGAAGTTCATGGAGAATGAACTCAACCTTTCTCTCATTTCTGTGTCTGATTTTGATGTTCTCAGCATGTTGTTCTGTTTGAAACAAGCTGAACACAACGTGATTGTCAGGGAAGTGCACCATCCAGAGCACCCACCGGGACTACAGAACACTTCATGAGAGTATTGGAAACAAAAAGAAAAAGAGTCCTGTTTTGAGATGGCACATCATGGCCTGTGAATTATACCCGAGACACCTACACTGCTAAAAAATGACAGTGTTTCAGAGAAGAAATAGGCTTTCTAAATATGACAGAAGTCTGCAAAACAAAATTGTTGGAATGGTGTTAATGTTGCTACAGTACTCTGATAGCTTTGGCAAGTCTTTTAAGGCACACTAGCAGTGATCCAGCCAGAAGTAGCTGAGAGGAGAATAAAACAAGAACCATCAGAAACACATGCATTTCTTTAGACAGCAAAATTCTTAGACAGAAAATTCTTCTTTGCTTTGCTCTTTGAGACCACTGTAATGCAAAATTGTATCCAATTTGTTTAGAATAGTGATGTCTGAACAAATACAAATGTGCAATATTGTATTTCCATACTATTTTACAATCAATATAACATCTCTTCTCTAATAGAGAACAAAACAGAATAAATAAATGAACATTAAAAATTGCTTTTAAAATTTTCACAGCCACATAGAAGTGCCTTTCAACACTCTTGATACAGATGGGTGAGATTCAGATTCTTTAAAGTGCCTAACTAAGGCCATCTAATAAAACTGTTCTGGCCTAAAGAATAATTCTAGACAACTTATAATACATATATGCTGAACCTGAAACCAAGATGTGAATTTTTACTCGCTTTGAGAAAATTTTGTTTTATCACTTCTTTCTTAAATGATTTTTTCAAACGGAGGGACCTAAAATCACAAATGTGTATGTACAACACTGTGTAATTACTCTCTCTCATAGTAACAGGCAATTTCTGAATATTTTTTCATTATTAATTATGTTACTAAACATAATAAAAAAACAAGTTTCAGAACAAATTCCTGTACAGGGGTAAATAAGCTCATAGCAAAGATTAATGTCACAGGTATTTCACTTCACAGTATTTCAGGAATACAATAAATTTAGCCTAAGAGGACTGCAGAAACAGATACAAGAGAATAGCAAAATCCCCGAAAGCCTTTGGTGTGCAAGCCACCTAAATTATCACAAGAGTTCATCAGCATCACTCTTGGTGCTCTTTTATTTGAGTGTTTGGCAATTTTTGAACCATTAAGGGTGCGTCACTCCTAGAGCAGATGGAATTACTACTGTTCAAAACCAAAAAAAAAGTGGAATGGAATTTACCACAGAGAAAACTGGTGTGGTTTCGTAAAATATTCTACTGCTTTCCTCCTTCTGCTTGCAGCTTCATTTCACTAACAGCAGCATTAGTAGAATCTTCCTTGGTGCCACTTGTATCCAAAGGAACCATCCCTTTCATAAGTGCTAGAAATAAGTCACACAAAAAAGGTGATTAAGCATCTTCAGATACATTAAGTTCAGTTAGATTCAATGATCTTAGAGGCCTTTCCAAACCTATGATTCTTAGATTTAGTTGACTGGCCTTTAGTTTTTATTTAAAACATGTATTTCATTATATGATATTATAATTTATTCAGCAAGTAATACAGTGTTAATAAATATTCAATATTCATAAGGCTATGAATTGAGAAGAGAATATTTTCTCTGTTTTCTAGAGAAATAGATTTTAATACTCTATAATACAGGCATAGCCACGAGCTTTCTTATACAAAAGAAGTGTAGACCCTGTTTTAAAAAATTGTATTATTTCACTAAGATATATTTTCCATTTATTTTTCCAGAATTTTTGTTTAGATAAGACAAACCTGTCAAAAAATTTGTGAAATATTATCTTTACAATAGACTGGACTTAAGTCACTAAGTGACACTGAACAGGAGCTCATACAATGTCATACTGTGCATATACCTTCCCAGAAGGGTACACATATAGTGCTTATTTCTAAATATATTATATTGCATTAAAATCCAGACAATATGAATTGCCAAAACATCTTATAATAAAATACTGAAGAAAAAAAGTCAAATATACAAAGATTTAGCAAAAGGTAGAAATTAAAGGAAGGAAAGTGGCTAGCAGCTTATACAACATACCCTTCTTCTAATGGCCTTCTTTATAGCACAAGCACATAAGAAAAGTGGTCCTACTGAATATCCAGAGTGCAAATTTTAAGAATCCAGTAAAATTGTAGCAGTACATAAACAAAAGTTATTTAACAAGGAGCAAGACTTTACAGTTTGGCTAGGAGGGGTGAGATGTTTTCACTTTCAGAAGAATGAAATCACTGTGTTTGGGACATTGGTATAACAGTGAGTTCTAAGTTTTCAGCATAAAGTTTTCAGAATTGGTTCAAAGCTCTGCTGCTGTACACCATGTCAGTTGTACCTCCTGTGGACAGTATTCAAAGTAAGGTGAAAAATCAAAAAGAAAGTTCATTGCTTAACTAATTCAATTTGCATTTTTCTAAGTGATGATGTCAAGTTTCCAGTCATTCCAAGTTCTTATGCTAAAGCAGCCGTAGGTTTTGCTCTAGAGGGGTGCCCACAGCATAGTGATGTTGTAATGTCTTTTTACTTGTATTATTTATAAATGCCAATAATAATAGTCTTAAGAAATTATGAAAAAGTGTACATAGAGGGATAAAGACAGGCACCAGCAATACAGTGCAAGAGTTAATTGTTCTGACAATAAAGCCTACATTCAGGACAGCTCAGTTTTATTCAGCTGTGGTATCAATCCTACTACATACCATGTTGACACTAGAATGTAGTCCATCAGAACTTGTGAAGCCCTGGAACATAAATTCCCAACAATAGAAAGCCTCTAAGACATATGGTTTCTGGGAAACCATCCAGGTTAAAACCTCAAAGTGATGAAATGTCCAAAGAGAAAGGCAAGACTCAATTCACATAGCTAATGCAGAGCACGTGTAACTCTGGGGATTTTTGTACTTAAAATTTCAGGAAAATACAGTGGCCGTAAAAACAGTTTCTGAGGATTATTCTTTAGATAACAACTAGAAGTGACTGCCTTGACCAACCATTTTGGTCTGATAATAATATAGACTGCAAACCACATCTACTGAATGTTTCCTCGAATAAATTATTTTCTCATTTCAACTTCTTAATTTCTAAGAAAATGGGTACATAAATAAAAGCACACTCCTTCAACATATTTTACAATATGTTTGTAATGGAAAAGCTGTTATAATTGCAGAAATTATACCAGAAACAAAACACAATGTTGATGTTAATTACTTTCCTTTTAACTGCTTGCTGCATTGGCAAATTTTTAGTAAATATATATATATATATGGAAACAGATTGTTGTTCCCTAATTTATTTTCCCATACTATGTATCCTACTTTCGTCAACCAATTTTAAACTTAAATCCCATGCTCTCCCTCAAAGATAAGTTAAATTATATCAACTGAGTCTGCTCTCCTTCCAGGTGCTCTCTAATGTCATAGGAGACCCACATTGGGAAGGAAGCTTCTAGTACTAGTGATTTAATTTATAGTCTGTAAGACTTTATGACTTGAAGAGAGATGGAATGGGGAAATATAAATCACAAAGGCTTGCAAACTTCTCCAAAAGGTAAATGAAAGAAAAAAAAAATCCATACTTCTTTTTCTGAAGAAGGATACAATTAATCACAGAAAATAAATGATGACATGTATAGGATGATTTATTAAAAGCTACAGTAGATTTGGGAGCAAAGATGTCCAATTATACTTCACTGTCAAAGTCTCAAATGATAATTAATTAATATCATTACTGAAATTAAAAGTTCATTATATTTTTGTGATTATCATGACTGAAGTATCTGACTTTTCATTTGCCACTCACTGAAAAATCTCCTTAATGCTAATACCCCAGCAGAATTTTTACTGTCCTCAAGAACTATACCAACAACTTCAAAATACACATTTGACTGGTAGAAATCAGTTTCAGCATAAAGTGACAATCAGTCAAAAATCAAAGTCTAAAGTCTGTGGACTAATCCACATATTTCAGTGCCATAAGCAGTAAGTGGTGAATTGAATCACCACTGTCTTTTGTTAATTTTTTTTTTTTTTTTTTTTTTTTTTTTTTTTTTTTTTTTTTTTTTTTTTTTGTATTTCCAGAAAATTTAGTACATAGTGCTGGTAAAAACAGTTGAATCAGAGAATAAATATGTACAACTGTTTCATCAGATTGGTATTCAGATCACATGGATCCTATTTCTCTTAAAACTGCCTAAAATTTATTTAAAAGTTTTAAAGCAACAAAGTCCTAGCTTGTTTAATTCAGGTTAAGCAGTATAAAGACATAGCAATATTTTAGGAACATTTATGCTGCATTTTTAAATATCAGTAAATTTTTGCAGTGACCATTTCTGGAATTCTTGAGACTGGAAGAGACTGCTGGAGGCCATTTATCTGAACATTCTGTGAGGCATCAGCTACTTCTTTTCTATACCCAAAACAGGTTTAGCTGTGCTTGATTTGCATGACTTTGACAGGGATGAGGTTTGGGAAAACAGAAAAAACAACTCTGAGTCAAGGTCAAGTGTTACTGAAATACAGATGATACAGAGGTATTTGTGCCTATGCTTTATTCCCACTATTGTTATTCAGTATGCTGTGCAAAAAGATACTAACACCAACCCATAGATTCTGAAAGGAAGAGAAACCAATTACCTTTAACCTCATCAGATCAGCTGAAGACTTAATGGTGAGCAGTAATGTACCACAGCACTCATTCAGCTGCAGCGCTTTCACAGTGCAATGAAGCCTGAAATAGGACTTACCACTACATAGAATGCAACTTTCTAAATAGGTTCCCAGTACACAAACTGGCTATATTGAAAATAAATGGAAGATGATACCCTTCTGAAGAGAAGTATTATGATATCCATGTACTGATATGATCAAAAAACTCTTAAAAACCTGGTCTTTAAGTTACTTTTGACACTCATGCAAAGGTATGCCTACATACCCAATCAAGACCTAATACGCCCTATGTTTTATTGAGTGTTTCCCAGCTGTATCAGAGATCTCATGACTTCACATGAACACAAGTTGTATACGTACAGGGAGGTAGAGAAAAAACAGTTAAAAACACTCTTGAAGTAGAATTACTGAGAAATTGCTACACAAGCATGAGACTAACTGGTGCACATGAAAGATCTTGGAAAGAAACCATGTTTGAGGACGTCTCTCTGGTCCCTCAGAGGGTCTATACAGCTTATGTATACATACACATACACATGTATGATTCGTTAAGCAGAGACTCAGAATTCAAGGACAGCCCTTTTCTTTGGCCTAGATAAACAAAATATATTGTATGCCCCAGTCAAAAAAACCCAAGCAACTGTCAGTGGGACGTAATGAAGTACTTCCTAGGCAAAGACATCTATCCAGCATCTAAAACTAAAACACAGAAGGATACTTAAGATGGTTCCAGTACTTGTTTTTTGAAAAGTAGAGTCTAACTCTTTCAAGAAAAAAAAAATTAGAAGAAAATATATGCTACCTGTAGATTTTTTTCTGTGATACAATACTTACAACCTGAACTTGAAAGCAGTGAGCTGCACAAAAAACTGTTTTGAGTTCGCCAGCTAGAAGAGTGAGCAGCCACTTCTACATCAGAAATTTCAGCATCCATTTTCACATCCTATGGGTACCAAATAAAAATAATTTTATCTGTTACTATAAAGCAGCTGTAAACTTTAACAAAAAGTAGTAGCACACATACAGGCACATGCTGTGATTTCAGAAACACTGGAAAAGACTGATTTGAATTCTCTGAATTCTCAGTATTGCACTTAGATTCAAATTAATTTGCTTATGAGTTTTATCCCCACTTCACCACTATAAAATGTATGCAAAAAACTGCTTCACCTTGAGAAAAGCACTGGCAGCACTGCAAGTCTTTGCCACTACAGCATGTTGTAAAAATGCTCTTTCCTGTTCATATCACATCCACAGTTCAGGACATACCATATCAGCAGGGCAGACATCAGTGAATGATGACTTCCTCATCAATGAATGGCTCATATTAATTCACTGAAATTCCAGACGTAGTAATAAATATAAATCTGTTTTCTCTGCCACTGAGGAAACTGAAAGTTCATTGATTTCTCAGATTGAAATACCTAAAGGTGCTTTTGAATTTTTTTTCTTAAACCATTAAATAAAGTCTTAAGCACAATGTTACTATTTATGGCTAAGCCCGTACAGCATAGCTTCTTGGTGAGGAAAGTCATTCAGTCTATAAGCTAAAAAGAGACGATAAATTTAAAAAGGTCATTTAAACAAAAATCCCTGAAAAATCTCTATTAGCTCTGCAGCAAGTAGTCCCCAGTTACAATACCATCCAAAAGAAGATTAAAAGCTTGGCTAGGTATCCAAATTACTCAGTTTCTTGAAATGAGAAGAGGTAATAATGAATAAATGCATCAGTTCATAAAGCACACAATTTTACTGCTGAATTCTTATCATAAACAGCCTCAGGGAATTTTGTTAAAACTTCTTGCAATTTATCATTCATGTTGATATTTAATTTTATGTTGATACATAAGATTTGAAAAATAAACAGAAAAAAAGATTCTACATTAATTTAGAGATACAACAAGCTTTTGTTCCATCACTGAAGGATTTACTCCTGTTAAGACGAATGGGAATGATACATATTAATTGCCTTTTGTGCTGATGAGAGACTTAATACCTAAAGTATTCATAGCACAATAAAAATTTTTAAAGAATAGAAAAAGTTTTTGTCTTTCCATTCTGTTTCCAGAAATGCTTTATAAGAAGAGCTTTTAAACAAGAAAGATGCTTCTAACAGTATCTGCAATACAAAATGGGTTTCTCTTTACAGACATATTAATGTATAGAATGTGGCTTCATTGACAATTACATCTGTTATGTTGTGTTTGAGTAGATGGTCAATCATCTGTGGCAGGAAAACTCTCCTAAAACATTTGTATCTCTACATCAAAATATTTTTCTAGTTTTCCTCTGGCTTTCTGCTTTGATTTTGCTTCTGTTCCTATTTTCTTTTAATATGTTACATTTATGGGTTTTTCCCTCAGTTTCATCTTTATCTACTGTTATTTGGCCCTTTCTTAGTTGAAAAATCAAGATTGTTGTACCTGATGGTGTTCTGCAAGCCTACAGCCTACTTTTATTACTGGAAATCTTCCATTTTAAAACATACAAAGAGAAATTATTATTTTTTTGGGCATCTAAGCAACAGGTATTTTAAAGCTATCTGATAAGATTACAGAAGAGTAGGCAGATTGAGTGGGGACAAAAGAAATCATAAGAAAGAAAGAAAAAGAACTGCTTTTAGAGGAACATTCAACTTTGGTTTAATTTTTCCTCCTTAAAATTAAAAAGGACTGGGACACAAGATTAGATAATGCCTGTCTGAGATCAATATTGGCAAGCAAGCTGAAACAAGTGTATTATAAGAAAGGCTAGAAAGAAAAATGTAACAGAGGAAAAAGATGAATTTCAGAAGTAATTTAATCTAAAATGATCAATGCAAAAATTTTGTAAGAAACATGGATTTTCTCATCACCTATCAAATATCTAGGGGCCCTATTTACACAGCATGAACCAAATATATCAGAAAGAACCAACTTTGGTGTCCTCAAACCTACACTTTCCAGCAATCAATTTTAGAGACTGCCAACTGACAAACAGTAAAATAAATAAATAAATAAATAAAAGGCATTTGAGTTTGTTTCAAAGGAGGGTAAGAAAGGCAAGCATTAAAAAGGTTTTTTTTAGTCTAAGCTAGCCTGATCACTGAAATCAGATTAGCACCCGTCTGTAACTTGGTTTTGAACATTCTGTTCTATTTGCAACAGCCGTGACAGCAAAGAGTACTGTATGTCATGCAAAAACCCAATTATGCCTGACTAAATGGAAACCATTAAATGCTCCCAGTTGTCTAAAGAAAGAGAATTGTTTTGGAATCAGCTTTGTACTGGATTCTGATTATTGAGTTCAAATCACACAAGCTCAGTAAGTTCAGTCAGCTTAGTGCAATGTTATGTTCTACCATCAGCTGATTGCATTCCACTTAGCTTTTCAAAGTTTTCCAAATTTCAGTAGCTACTGATTTAGTAATGCTAGTGTGGAGGGAAGAGAAATTCAAGATACTGAAGATTATCACCAGCAACAGACTGATTGTGCCTGTTTCCTCATTTCAATTCTTTCTTACAGAAGAGCAAGAGGGCTTTTTCAAGTGACTTAATACCTACTTACAACAGCAATTTACTAGGCTAAAATAGTGTGTATTTATTTTACCTTTTTAAAACACATACTGTAAGTATGTCCTCATCTTATAGAAGGAAGACGATTACATATAAGTTGAGGAACACAAACATCTTTTTGATAGAGTGTGTGATCCTTGATTTGAACTCAATTGCTTAGAGACACTGGTATGATGCACTGCCAAAGAAATTGATTTGATTGAGACATGTAGCAGAAATACTGGTATGATTCTTCAGGTTTGATCACTTTTTTCAATCACTTCCATAAGAAATCGTAGTTCTGCTGAAGTAAGCTGCTATCACAATGACAGTGACATGACAATGAACAAGCTAGTAAGGGAAAGAAAGCATGTTAATAATTGGAAAGTTGAACTCATTACAGGCAAAGTTTATAAAGAAGAGCACTGGATTTGTATTGTAGGGAGTTAGCTATTCATGCTTAGCACTGCTATAAGTCCAGTGAGTGGACTTCAGCAAATTACTTCCCTTCTGTTTGCCTGGATTTCATTTATGTATGAAAGAGACATCATACAGAATTGTTTGCAAAGAATGGAAATATCAACTACTGAAGAATTACTACATGTAATTTATAAATTAGTCAACCTCTTTATAGGGGAAATGGGTTTCTGTATCTTTTACTTGAAAGGACAAGAGAAAATGGAACAATTAAAAAATTGCTGTAGACAGCAACTTGACAAAGCAGGTAAACACTTCAGAGTAGTAAGACACAGTAAGATACCTTTCTGTGAAAGTTGAAAGATTTTTTGGAAAGTATCCATGGCACTTACAATGAAGGCAAGCTTTAAATCATCAAATTTCATGCCATGTCAATATACCTGCCACGCCATCAGCCATGGCAGCTGTATGAAACAGAAACATTAATGCATGATTTCAGTCTGTGTTTGTACTAGGAGTTAATAAGGTAAGGTTATGTTGCTGATTGAAAGTAATTGGGACACAGAAGTGCAGTACACACACATACCTTGACTTGCCCCACTCTTTGCTTTGAATCTTCCAGCTGCTGCTGCAAAGAAGTCACTATGTCTTTATACCTCATATACCTCTCCTCAATCATCTCCCTTCGGCAATGGGACTCCTAGAAATGCATTTAAAGATTTAGATGATTTCATAATGTGAAAAGTAGCTAGAAATTCTGACTATTGTAAACACAGGTATCATCAAAGATTTTCACCACAGCAAGAACAAATTAAGTAGTAACTTTCAGAGGCTGAACTACAGGCGCCATACAAAAACATAATGTTCTGTACAGAAAAATAATGTTAAAATACATGTAGATCAAAATGAAAATGGCCTTATGGTAAATGATTTCTTGTAACCCTTTCCAAACTTCAGCTTAAGAAAAATTCTGTAATGGCGGAAAATTAATTTCAACACAATGGAAACAAGCACTCGAAGAAAAAAAAGTTCTAAGGATATGGACAAAACAGTATTTTCAACAAGAAACCATATTGCTTTTCACTGAACTAGCTAATGATTCACTTGAATTAACAAACCTCCTAGACAACCTGAGAGGTTTATCAAAACTTACTTCCTCTTGCCTTCTCCCCTCCTATGAAAACATTGAAGGAAGAACTGGCTAGCTATTGTAGGAAAAAATCCAATATGTTATTTGCAAATAGAAATAGTAAAGAAGCTCCAAACTTCTGACATCCTTCTCAAAGGATGACATCCTTCTCAAAGCTAAGGCATAAAACTTAGCTTTCTTGAATAATAAATTATTTCTTAAACAAAACACTGTGTTGATAGGGGCTCATCTTCAGAAAACCATCTTTAAAAAATTAAGCACGGTGGAGAAGGACAAAGCCTGACTGAAACCAAAGATTTTACATTCCAATCTCACAAATATTGTCTAAATTATAACTAGAGCAAACCAGAAAATTACAGTGTAATTTCACAGCAGTGTTAATTGAGAGAGGGCAAGTGTGAAGGAGATTGCACATGCCTGCTGAGAACAAAATTTTTCCTTTAGTGGAAACAGAAGGTAAACATAAACCTCTGTCAGAGCAAAAAAACTCTTCTGGGGATACCTGGAATGTGAAATGAAAACCATACATCTCAACAATATTGTTCCTAAAAAACCCAAACATTTTAACCAGTACCTGCATTACCAAATCTGTCGATGATGACAGCAATAAAATGGTGTAGAATTATTAACTGATGACCTCGTGCAGAAACACAAAATAAACAATGCTCCAAACAAGTATGTTTTGAAATATTTATGACAACCAAAGATTAAGAAATTTTACATATCAAATAAAATGTAAATCATTATGTATTTGTTGATCTGCGGTTTAATACTGATTTAAAATTTATATTGTGCAAGGAAGTTACAAATTCTTTTCTATTTCCATTTCATAAATGGAAAGTAACTATGGTACAGGGGTTTAGCCACTTAGCCACTGAAAATCTAATCTGAGTCTTTCACTCTTGACAGTACGTCACCACTAGTGTCAATATGTTCTACTGTGTCCAAACACATCTTGATTAGATAGTGGTGCTGCAAAAATAAGTAACAAGTATTGTCATTATGTCAAAACAAAAGTTGTAAAGATCATCTATCTTCACTCATTAAGGTAAATATTGAAACAAACAAAAAAACCAACCAAACAAAAAAAACCCTATCAAAACAAAAAGTTGTAAAGATCATCTACCTTCACTCGTTAAGTTAAATATTGAAACAACTGGCATAATTAATTTCATTATAAAATTTTCATTTTTTAGCATGTAATATCAGAATTTACTTCTCCATAAAAATATTCTGAAATAGTAATTAACACATGACCTGTTATGCCCAGTTCTCAATGTTTGCCTACATTATGGAGCAGTGTTAATAATTAGAACTAAATTTATAATTTCAAAAAGATCCAAATAAACATGAAAATAAATTTCAGTATTTCCGTCTATATAATACATACATATGCAACTGTACATATCTTATTAAACAACTTATCTATACATTCATAGAGATTATTAAGTAACCAAAATATTTTAGTACTGAGAGAGTCAAATGAAATATTTCTCACTCCAGTATTTCTGCAATCTTCTAACAGGCTCAGTTTCTCAGGCACAGACTCCAGGTGGTTTAAAGCTACTCGGGTACTCTAAAGAACAGAACACAAGTTGAAACATTAAAAACTAAACCATTATTTCAGCCATCTCACACATTAAAAAGCCCAGTCTTATTAGCATACTAGTTCAAGCATCCTCAGTTGGGGTGTTGCCCTAGAGCTCCATCACAACGAGCTGTGGGACTCACTGAAGCAGCCATGCCAGAGGCTCCAGCCAGCCAGCCAGACCTGCTGAAGGGAGATGGAGCCCTCCAGGTCAGAGGCTGCCACGAGTGCCTGGTGCCTCTTTGTGAGGCTGGGCTGACCATCCTTTCACAGAAGCTGAGCTGTGCTTGAGGAGGTGGTCACCAGGTGAAGGAGCTACAGGAGGAAGTGAACAGGCTACATAGTGTTTGAGCAAACAAGCAAAAGAGACACTGATTATTTTCAGAGACTCACAGCCTCAATACTTTCAGGAGTCATGAACCTCCACTACAGTGGAGAAGCAGATGGACTCAGAACCCTGCAGGGTAATTAGTCAAAGGACTGTTAGCTAAGGGCCTGTTAAAAGATGAAGGCTGGAAGCAGGTCACAGCATGTACTAGGAGCAAGGTTCCTCCACCTTCTCAGAATTTGACAGGTAGGACTGGCACCCTCTACATTACATGTGAGGCTCTGGAACCAGAAGGCCAGACTACTGATGAGGTGGGTGAAGGTCTTTCTGGGATAGCGTGGCCTCCTAAAACACCACCTGTACTCTGCTCCAAGACCTCTGTTAACAGGAAAATGAAGGGTAGCTGTAATAGGAAACACCCTTCTAGAGCGAATGGAGGGCCTCCTTATGCAGACTGGACCCAGCTCACAGGGAAGTCTGCTGTCTCCAGGGACTAGAATAAGAGACATTACTGATACAGGAAGAATACAGAGTCACTGTACAGCTTGTCACTGTAGGGAAAAAATTCATGGAGCCAAAATTCTACTGGAGTTGAAAGTGGCCAGAAATGTGGAGGACAATAAAAAGAGTTTTAAAAAATATATTCATGGTAATAGGCAGTGCAAAAAAAACGTCATCCCTTTACAAGATGAGGATGGATGGTCACTTCACAAACAGGAACAGAGACAAGGCAACGGCATTTAATGCATTCTTTGCCTCTGTCTTCAACATGGATGACTGACCAAGTCAATCACTTAAATCACAGTGCACTGAGCAGAAGGACCATGACTGTGAGAATGATCAACTCCCAGTCAACCCTGAACTTATGTGGGATTTGCTGCTTCAGTTGGATCCCTACAAATCTATGGGGTGTGAAGGGACTCATTCAAAACTTTTCAAAGAGCCAGTTGTTGTCATCACAAAACCTCTCGATATTTTTTGAGTGGTTTTGGGAATCTGGAGCGGTTCCAGTTTACTGGAAGCTGGCGAACCTTGTCACAGTTTTAAAGAAGGGCAAGAAAGAGGACCCCAGGAATTACAGGACTGTCAGCTTTACTTTAGTGTCTGGTAAAGTTATGGGAAAGATTACGCAAGGAGGTGTTGACAATCACCTGAAAGACAACATCATCATTACTCACAGCCGTCTTGAATTCATGACAGGAGAGTACTCTTACTATCAAACCTGATTTCCTTTTATGACCCCCTTGAGCTCTGTGTGCAGTTTTGGTCACTACACTGTAAGAAATGTATTAAACTGTTAGAGAGCATCCTGAGGAGGGCAATGAAGATGGTGAAGGGCCTTGAGGGGAAGCGTGTAAGGAATGACTGAGGTCACTTGGTCTGCTCAGCCTGGAGGAGTCTGAGGGGAGACCTCATTGCAGTTACAACTTCCTCATGAGAGGAAGAGTAGGGGCAGGCACTGATCTCTTCTCTCTGGTGGAAATAGTGACAGGAACCAAGGAAATGGCCTGAAGCTGTGTCAGGGAAGGTTTAAGTTGGATATTAGAAGAAGGTTCTTCACCCAGAGGATGGTTAGGCACTGGAACAGGCTCCCCAGGGAAAGTGGTCACAGCACCAAGCCTGCCAGAATCCAAGAAGAGTTTGGACAATGCTCTTGGGCACATAGGGTGATTCTTGGGGATGGTGCTGTGCAGGACAGGAGAGGAGTAAGACTAATGATCCTTGCAGGTCCCTTCCAACTCAGTATAATTCTGTGAGTCAATGATTATTTCTTTTAAAATAAAAGTATATGTACTTAGCTAAATATAGAACAATCAAATCTCCTATTTTCAGATTAGGCATATGGTATGTACAACTGAAAAATGAATTACCACTCTAGGAAGAGTCAGGGTTGGACTCAACAATAAGATTTCACATTCACACCCATCACACAAAAAATGTAGTCTGTTGCAAAGTGGAAAGAACTGAAGAAAATAAATATAATGGTTTTGGTTTTGTGCGCAGATGAAGCTGGTTGATCATGCACAAAGAACAGTCATATCCCACAGGTCAGATGCCTCTGCAGCTTCTCAAAGGCTGCCCTTCTATTATTGCCAAAGAGCAAGTAAAACCAGAATTGTTCGTACTTTCTGAACAACAGTTAGTATTTCCTCCACAATTCTCAAAATCACACTTCTTTGGATAAGGTTCTGCTAGTCTGGTATCAATCTACCACTAATGGGCTTCATTAACCATATTACTACCTTGGTACTTTAAAGCAAAATCTTAAAATAAATAAAATTCATCAATCCTGAAATCAAATATTACGTTATAAAGCCTGTGCAAACCAAGTTAACTTGCTCTAACTACAATAGCTCTGTTACTAGTTCTGGAAAATCTCACTCTGACCACCAAGAAAAACATTCCATTTAGATCCCAGACTTAAGACCTGAAAAGACTAAAAGTTTCAGTCACAACAGGAGAAGAAAAATCAATGGGAGCTTCTCTGAACAGTGGCATCAACTTAAAAAAGATGGAGACTAGGAGTGAGGAGTGGAGAATCAGAAACTAACAAGGTAACTTAAATTAAGACACACCGTCTGTTTAAAAGCAGTGATGTCTGCCTTGTTGCTACTTCCAAACATTCTGTTTTTAAGGTTTTAAGAAATATTCATAACAAACAAAGGTCAAATTTCATAAACAATGGGATTCATTTGCAGCTAACTTGGACTGAACTTGTAGTCAATATTCAGTACCAATAAACTAAATTAGATAGAGGATATGAGACTCATTCTTCTGTTTCTGCAATTATATGTATGCAAAGATATTCTGTATATAGATATATTTCTCTATCTATCTATTTACCCACCCTGTTTTAATACAGATGACCTGTGATCTGTTCTCATAAAATTGAACTCAGGCCCTAGGTGTAAGCCTGTGCCTTAAGCCATTCATTTTTCAATTCCTTCTCTAATTTCAATGCCAAGACCTCATGTCAACACTGCCAGTAAATGGATTTAAGGAAGATGTTAATCATCTGTTCTTACAAAGTGTCTTCTAAATATATCCCCTCTATTTCATGCACTTTTTGTAGTGGAAAAAAAAATTACCTGTTTCTCTGCTAGTCCTTATTAGTTACATTATTAAATATAATCCCGAAAGCAGAAGATCAGCCTTTGGGTTAGATGCATATTCAGTCCTTGGTTTTTTGGTTTTGTTGAAAATCGTGTGGATAAAGAATGGTAGAGGCTACTTGGATTTCTGAAAGGTGTTTTAGACTCCTAAAGTTTAAACCTAACTTCACATTCAAAATGATGGGCTCTAAGGTAACTGTTGCTGCTCAGGATGCAGATCATGGGGTAGTGATGCATAGTATCAGGAATCTGCTAATGCAGTGCTCAGTATCAATCAGAAAAGTAAAATGAATACTCAATATAATAAGGAAAGGATAAAAGAGCAAGAGAACATAACTGTCCCAGATTATTAATCCAATTGCATCTTGACTGCTGAGTGCAGATGTGGATCCTTATTTCAAAAGGGAAATAGGGAAAGGTCAGAGAAATTGAACAAGAATTTTCAAAGCCATGGAGTGCTATTTCCAAACACAAAAGAACAGGACTCTTCAGCCAGGAAGAAAGATGCCTGAGAGGATTAATTACCAATTGGTATAAAATCAGAAGTCACATAAAGATAGAAAATTTTATATGACTTTAAGCAGAAAACTGGGTAACTTCATGAATGAGAAAGACCATAGAATGGTTCCAAATTCACAGAAACTACATCTAAGTCTGGAAGTTTTTGAGCCTTGAGCAGCTGGAATCAGAAAGAATGAATGGGAAACAAAATACATGTCAGTCCTGTTCATACAGTCTTCCCTAAGCATTTTACTTTGGCCATTGTTGCAATGTCAATAGCTGGGCTAGGGTGACCTTTGGTCTTGACCAGAATGGTTCTTTTTATATTGTAAAATTCTCACAGTCTTCTGAGCAGTCTGAGGGACTTGAATAGGATAATTCACACACTAACATTTTCAGGGACAGAAATGTGTGTCTTTCCCATAAAACAAATGAAAAGAATGGTAGTGATGTGCAAATAAAAACAGAAAAACAGCAAAGTTTGTTGTTAGGGGAGGTTCAATAAGGAAGGTGGCAATGAAGAAATACATTGAAGAATGGGAGGGAAAGATGATGAAAGCGCTTTTAACTGGTCCATAGAACTGGTCTGGTAATTAATGAAAATTACAGCAACCTCCTCAAGAAGGTTCAAATGCCATAGTTGTTTCATTAATGACTACACTCTATTCTATTAAAAAGATAGATTTAGCCACACAGATAAAATGTGGAAAAGGATGTTAGAAGCATCTGATATAGAGGCGAATTAAGTACTGTTAAATTTTTTCCCAGAAATCAGAAAGCTGTATGCCATAATGCATAACAACAATCCTAAAGACAGCAATCACATCTGTCTGCTTATGTATAACAAGCAACAGCAGGTACTGACCCAGTGCACTGATGGTACTGATAAGAGGAAAAAACACCCATTGTACTGTCTGAGGCAGTATTAATGGCATTTTACTTAACAGCAGTGCTCTTTGATAGACTGAGTGCTACTAATCTTTCTGGTTTTAAAATAAAGACTATTTACTTTTAAAAGGGGCGTTCTATGTTTTCACAGAGAATGACAAAACAAATTACTTGTTTTCCATGACTTCATACAAACACTTTGATGTTTAAACTGCATGTGAACAGTTAATCCTCCTATACTGATGGGTTCTTGGTAATAGACGGTTTCACACTGTCTCAAGGGAGAGATCTAAATCAAAATCAGATACATTTTATTTTTAGTCTCAAAGCTGCAATGCTAAATGCAAATAAATCAAAGCAGGTTTGTATATAGTACTCCTGAGGTTTGCCTTTATAGTCAATATATTGAAAACACATAAGCATAAACCAGAAACCAAACTTCATTGACTTTCAAGTACAGTACTCCTTTCTTTTCTGAGGTAGGTGAAAACAAATGGCTATCTGTATTGCACAGATTTTTTTTTTTTTTTTAATGAGAGTTGATTTAAGTACAAGTTAGCTAATCCCCAAAGAATAACTATAAAAAGATTAAATGCAATGCCATTTTAGCTGGCTTCAATGCATGTCAGCAGGCAGTTACAATTCAAATAAAAACACAGTGTTAGAGGTGACCTAAAATGACTTATTTTTTAAATGACCCTAGTGTATTGAATACCTAAATAGCAAGAATAGGATGCACCCAGCACGTTTAAAAGTATTCTTTGCTTTCTTTGTTAAGATCTGTAAAACTATGCACTATCAGCTTCAATCTCCAGCTCTCCACTGATAAATCATATACTTTTCTTTTAAGGAGGTGGTTCTGCTTGAGAAGCCTGAGGTGCTCTGCTGACTTTTATATGCCAGGCAAACTCCACGATAGCTGAGACGTTCTGTGAATAGTACATCATATGCAGAGAGGGAACTTTCAAAGAAAACAAAAAAATGTATTTTATATCTTTATATTCCACATATATCATGACTCCAATTATACCACTGTTTTGATGATTTCAGCACATCAAGAAGTCAAATTACCTATACAAAGGTAGGCAACACATATAACTTTATAAAATTACAATTTCAATGTTCAATTGGCTTTTTTTTTATGTATTACACTGTTTCATGAGTTTTGACAAGTAAGATTTTTTTAAGCAAAAACTACACTAATGAAAAACAAATGATCTTTGCTAACAAAGCATTGCCAATGTCAAACTACTTCAACATTTAATTTAGATTCCAGATGTTTTTGCATGGGGTGGACCACATTTTAACTAAAGGAACTTCATGGATGCTTCCTTTCCTGTTTGCAATGACATAGGCTGTCTTTTCTGTCATTCAGGAGCACATGACATCCCTGTGCTAACTAGGGGAATGTTTACATAGGAAAATATTAGGAAAGTATTTTATGAATTTGCAGTTGTTTGATGCATACTAGCAGCTGCAAACATGGAGAAAACTCTTGTCTTTTGGCAAGCTAGCTTTCTGTGAATCATCAGTCAGGGCTCCAAGTACTCTGGGGGTCCATAGGAGTAGTTTTTGAGAATCTATTCTTTATCATTTACTAAGATTTTTATCAGAGACATCCAGATATAACTCCTAGAAACTAAAAGAAATATAACACAAGAAGCAGAGTGTGTAAAGTAATGCAGTGTTAATGGGAACACATTCTCAAAAGGTGTAACAACTTCCTTGATGCTCATCTTTAACATTATGAAGTACTGCAGGCTAAAAATCTTTACATGTAATTTATGTTAAAGTTTTGTATGCTAACAGTATTTCATCAAGCCTTACAGAAAGCATTGCAAAAATTCAATTAACACAGTCTTCATGGGAAAGAAGAAAGTTTTTTCAGGTGAGAAAAATTAAAATACAAAAAGAAGTGATTTAAACAAGGATTCACAGCAAATCAGTGTCAGAGTAGGAAAAGAATTAGGAGTTTTCCTTATGGATTTCCCAATTTTAATAAAAAGCTTCACAATAATGAAAGAAAAAAAGCCTGTGGTGTCATCAACAGGTGTAACTGATGCCTGTGCTCCTACGGCTATAACTATATCAAATATAAAACATTTAAATCTAAAATGAAGAGCCTAGCAGCACATTAGAAACATCTAGTCAATAGTCTGCTGTCAAAGAAAATTTAACTTATTTTGTGATATACAAACCAAAACAAGAAAAATAACGCACAGATCTGTCTTACCAAGTTACATTCTGTGGAAGAACTCAGATACATATTCCACAGATGAAAGGCCAACATAACTCATATAAGAAGCATCTGAGGGAGTTAGGGTTGTTTATCATGGAGAAAAGGAGACTCAGGGGGGACCTTATTACTCTCTACAACTGACTGAAAGGAGGCTGTAGCCAGGTGGGGCTTGGTCTCTTTCCCCAGGCAAGTGACAGGACAAGAAGAAATGGTCTCAAGCTGCTGTTCAAGTTGGACATTAGGAAGAATTTCTTCACTGAAAGGGCATTAGAACAGACTGCCCAGGGAGGGGGTGGAGCCACCATCCCTGGAAGCGTTCAAGAAACGACTGGATGTGGCACTTGGTGCTACAGTTTAGTTGACAAGGTGGTCAGTCAAAGGCTGGACATGATGGTTTTGGAGGTCTTTTCCAACCTCAGGGATTCTATGATTCTCTGATTTCTCATGAGGATCCTGTGGAAGGAACTAATAGGATCTCTCTTTAAAATTACATTTACATGCATATACTTACTATGTTAAAAAAAATGGAGAACTCTGTATACTACTACTCTTAGTTCAACTGAAATAAATAACTTCAGATAACTTAAGTCTTTTGCAAGAAGGACATTTTCTCAGATTTTTATTTTCTCTAATTAAAAACTGAAGGATTTTGGTTTACTAAATTTTGGCAAAAATGTTCAATATTTGCAACATGTGGAACGTATTTTCATAATATTGAAAGGAGCTTAGATAGAGCATGCAGGGGTTCCACTAGGAGCATTGCCAGCAAGTCAAGTGAGGTGATCCCTCTGCTCTAGCCAGCCCATATTTGGAGTGGGTCCTGTTCAGGGTTCTCCTGTACAAAAGAGACATACAAGAGCCAGTCCAGCAAAGGACAACAAATTTTTAAGGGACTGGAGCATCTCTCCTGCGAGGAAAAGCAGAGGAAGCTGGGATTGTTTAGCGTGGAGAGAAAAAAAAGGCTCTGGTCTCATCACTGTGCACAAGGATGTGAAGGAAAGGTGTAAAGAAGAGGGAGCCAGGCTCTTTTCAGTGCTGCCCAGTGATAAGCAGTGGGCACAAATTGAAACACAGGACGTTCCATCTGAACACAGGAAATGCTTTTCACCCTGAGGGCTAGAAAACCAGAGGTGATTGCATTAGGAAAAAACCTGAAAGAACAAGTGAAACACCAAATAGTAGGGGGCAGAGTATTGACAAGTAGCTGGGTATTAAACAAGAGCAATAAATACATAGGGTGAGAAGATAACATCAAGGAAGAAGGGAAGAGAAAGCTGAGCATTAGGAGAAAAGAAACAGCAGGCTGCCAGCAGCCTCAGGAGGCAGAAGTTACTTGGTGGTAATGAGCAGAGGAAAGGCTCTGGGAAGCCCAGCAAAGGGAAGTGACACACTGGCTCGCCGATGAAAGGAAAGGAAAGGGCGAGGCAGGCAGGACAGAGGATCTCAAACTGCTCCTGGTCATTTTTATAAGATCAAAGAATGGCTGTATTCTGGGATGACCAGAAAGCCTTTGATGTAATGGTAGTTTTGGCAAGACACTACAGAATCAAAGCAAGAGGAAAAGACAGTATTAACCCTTCGATTCAGTATTTCCTCAACATTCATACAAGCAAAGTATGAAAATCATTAAATAATTCAAGAGCTAACAGCAAGACTTATTTATTGATGGAAGGCACACTGAGAGAGAGACAGAGAGAGAGAACAAGCTCATAAGAATGGATGGTGTCAGGCAGTCACATAATCTCTCTACAAAATGCATTTGGTATTGTTATCCTTCCAATTCTTCTTTTAAATTGGATGATAAACCATAAAACTGATGCAAATTTGAGCCTGCTGCTACAGGAGAATAATCTAATAGCTTTTACATTGCTGAATGGATGCAGACAGAAATTTGTTTTACTGGTATTCAAAACCTTACTTTCTTGAACATAAAAATGCATTGCAACAAAATGTATAAATGTTCATACTGAACTGAAAATTCATATTAAATAACAATTTTGCTGAATACTTACAGCATTACTGGCATTAACCTAGATGTATGAACATTGTAGCAAAAAACTGAACTGTGTCCAGAAAAGTCTGATCCAAATATTCTAAGAAAGTGGTAACCTCATTCTGGGTTCTGTACTGAAAGCAACAAGCTATTTTATTGATCAAAGGATATAGAATGCATATGTTCACTGGAATAACTTCAGGATGTGGTTGATTTCAAATTAAATTTTGCAGTCTTCTCTGTCAGAGTAGTACTAGTAAGGCAGAGGAACATGACTTGCAGTTTATGCTCACAAAGAACAGTATATACTTAATAGAAACCCACTAAAATCCCAAGCACAGCATAGTAGCAGTGTGCACCTACAAAATGCATCCTGGCATCTTTATGAGAAATAAATACACTTTCCATTGTAGCCTCATCTGAGAATACAATGCAGATTTTTTCCCAAAAAATCATACACCTTTCCCTATAAGTAATACAGAGCCAAATCTTATATGTAACAACTAAAGTATACTCAAGAATAAAAGAACCCATTTAAATGAAAGATGAATCATATTCATTCTCTCAAAATGTCAGATTAAATAATTGATTACTAAAGTAATTAGGATATTTACTTGTTAATAGCTATGAAATAATTAAATTCACTTTAATTAACAGCATTAAATCAAATAAAAAAGCCAAACAAAACACAATCCTTAGATACTCAAAACCTCAGTTTTGCCTATACTTGTTACTCCTCTGGCACTTCCCAAGATTTGAAGGATTATTCCAGAAAACATCTAGGTTCTTCAGCTCCTTTTATATCCACTAGTGAGTCTGTCTAACAAACCTTGTTCTTCCTTACCTTTCAGCTTCTGCTCCTGACCTGCACAACTTGCTGGAGCAAGAAGTGGTGTACCTATCTATTGAATCATACAGCAGAATTTATCTGTTTGAAAAAAAAGAACCAAAATACCCAAAAGCTTCTTCTAAATGGGTACTATTTGTTCTCAGGCTCCTTAAGGGAGTGATCAGATCATGTGTAATATCTTGAAGGAGGTTCATAATAACAGCACTTTGCTCTGGAAAACCAGGGACATCCTGGTTTGCAGCAACTCACAAAATCACTGAGTTAGATTAAGCAACGCCTGGAAGGTTAATTCACCCAGAGCTCTGAATGGAATCTGAAAGGTTCATGTTGCATTTCTTTCCCAACTTTTTTTTTATTATCTAAGTTGGCAAGTTCATCTCATGGTCACTACAACAATTTTACTGGCAAGCAACAAGAGTTTGAAATTAGTGGATTGTAGAGAAAGGGAGAACAGTGGAATAGTATGATAAATAAGTCATCCTTTTCTTCTACACGAACAATAACTTACAAATCTTCCTTTCTAAAGTCAGAGACATTGGAAGTACAAAAAGGAGAAAAGCTCCAGAAAAAATAGAAAGAAACATTTGTCACAAAATACAGACTGAATTTGCATGACATTGGGGTATTTGCAAGCAACTGTCCTCTGACTGCGTCAAAATAGCTCTGGGAGCAGAAAGGACAAGGAATTTGCAGGCAGTTTAACTCATGATTTGTGAGAAATGGATGTCAATGGATACATGCCTGACTGGTTGTCATGTAAGGAAACCATGAATAAGAGAAGGTCCTGAACAGAATTCATGTCCTGTCAACATCTGACACAGCACCATGTGAAGTGCCAGGACACTGAATGTCAGCATCAGCTTCCTGTTTCCACAAGGCAGGTGTTGCAGCACAGCAAAGGGCCTTTCATGACTGAATGAAAGATTTTTTTTTAACAGATTGAATACATTTAAAATATATTTTTGAAATCAGAAACTGTTTTCAGAGATGCAGAGACTATCAGAAAGAATAAAGTAAAAATGTGCACAAATGCATTTTAGAAGTTTATACTTGCAGCATTGATATTGTCTCAGTAGTGGTTTCTTTAGATGAAATTTTCTGGATTTCTCAAGAAAAGGAACTGTGGGTTTGATACCTACAGTTTGTGATATCTTATTAGACATTCCTACATGAAGGGAAAGAAGAATGGTTCCAAATTCATAGGGCAAGCTGAAGCTCACTCCAGCTATTCCACCTGACAGACTTACTACCTTGGGATATCAGGAAAATGCATTCACAGCATGTACAGGCATAAAGTTTTGTTCTTCCAACTTAATGCCATATTAAATTATATTAATTAGTGGTTAAAATTATATTCCTTTACTCTTTTAGTTGCAGTGTGGATATGGGCAGATGAACTGGTTCTGTCCCTGACCAAACAAGTAAGCACACAGAGTAGTCACTGAAATAATTAGATCACATGGACCTCAACCATTAGAAGTGTTAGAAAAATAACACCTTTTGTATGGATAAAATCTACAACATTTCTCTTCCCAGGGATGGGATGAGGACTGAACCGTATAGAAAAATGACAGCACTGAAATACACTGTATTTCATATAATGAGTACACAAGTACTGTAGTAAAAATCTACATGAAAAGCTGCAGTACAAAATTATCACGTCTTCTCTTAAAAGTAAAATGACAGTTAAAAACCCAGAACTGCAGCCTTTTTAAAATATATAAATAATATTTTCATAATTTAGACAGATTATCAGCAATGTAATTGAGATTGGTTTGGAAATTAATTCAAGAAACTTACCATTTCTAAGGCCATAATACGTTCCTAAAAGCAAAATACAAGATGCCATTAGAGAGCAAAGAATATAAACACAGTCTAAGTCAAAGAATTATGAACAGGATTCATTTGGGGGTTTGGTGGTCTCAAACATATAGATTGTGTAAAAACCTCATTGAGTAGGAACTTTTGTACTTCACTGGATCTTTATCATTCTATCCCACTTAGAAATTAGCCCCAAAAATAAGAAACCATCCAGAAATAAGGTGAGAAAGGATTTTACAAAAATTACTCCACAATATATTTTTTAATTAGTGCATTAGGTTTTCAATATCGCTGATTTTACTCTTACATATCCCAAAGAATGATTACTTTTTTTTATCATCTCTGACTGTAAATCTAGCATGATTTGGAATTCATTGTCATCTTAGCCTCAGGCTCTTTTACGCATTTCCTTAGAAAACTAAAAAGTAAATTCTATATAATTATTTTTTCATCCAGAAATAGCTCTGAATAATGTTTTATTAATAACAGGATGACATTAGTCAAACAAATAAAACAAACTTGTGTCAGTTTTAATCCAGCACAAAACACAGAGAGCCCAGAATTAATTAATTTACTGTATATATTTCAACGTTCTTTTCCCTTTGTGAAGTATTCTTAAGAAAAATATGAAGTTAGTAAAATTAAGATAGTGTACTCTGGTACTATATCCTAACTAGGTATGGTGTTTAAGTAATTTGACAAAACATATATTTAAGTGTTTAGGTGAGTCCACATTTAGAGTATGTGACCATTAAGACATTACACGAAATCTTACTTTCTTCAAATTTACTCAATTTTTTCTCAGGCAAGGTAGTATATCACCTGCCAAAGTCTTTATTCTTCCTTAAAAGCAGGTCTGAGATACAGATTATTTCCATACATCAGAACAAATTTATGACAAAAATATTATACTGAAAACTCAGAAATTTTTATTCTGTGATGTTTGTTCCTCCACAAAATTGCAATGGCAAACACTCATATTTATTTAAAGATTCTGCAACAAAGCACATACTCATTAGCATAAAAAAGATTGTATTTACAGAGCTCATAACTTTTTGGTGATAATGAACAGCAATTCAAATAGATTTTTTCATTTAAAGAGGACTACTTTGCAAAAAAGGTCTTAGAGTGAGTGAGGATGGTTCCAGTGATAGAATAAAGAGTGTTTTCAAAATG
The DNA here is from genome assembly GCF_024509145.1 of Vidua macroura. Lineage (NCBI taxonomy): Eukaryota > Metazoa > Chordata > Aves > Passeriformes > Viduidae > Vidua > Vidua macroura. The sequence continues at coordinate 20,387,249 of NC_071576.1, read as the reverse complement.
ACTCATGTGTTAAATAAAGTGCATGACACAGTTGCCAAATTCTAAAAATATAATAAACTCTTACAATCTTAGCAGATAATTTTCTGGGCCTGCATCTACTGTATTAGGAAATTTACCATGGATAATTTATACACTACTGGACTGTGAAAGCATGGATATCTGAAGGGAGAAAAAACTGCTGTCAAGCATTTGAATATGAAAGAACAGCAGCCAGAGCACTACAATTCACACACTTAACCAGAAGTGCCAGCTAGAGAAAGGAATACAGCAATTTAATCAGGAACATGACAGTCAGGCAGGCACATACAGCCATGCAAGACACTACTATGATGCAACTTCCTGCAGTCTAAAATTACTCCTCATTCAATCAGAGGTAATATCATTAGAACAATTTGTCAACCATGAAGCTTCACATGAAAGCAGATGTGGAATTGCTTCACATGAAAGGAGATCTTTTTACATTGATGTAACTAGATATGCACCTGTGTAAACTGCTTACGCAGACAAGCTCTCAGCCTTGTTGAACTTGAGCTGCCAGAAAGCCAGGCCAAGATTTTTGTTTGAACAGGAAACAGCTGGATTGGTGTGTTGTGCAACTTTTGGGTCTTGCAACTTGTCTCTTCTTACTGGATCAAACTGTTTGTACACTAACTTCTTTGATACCTCTAGCATTCAAAATGCCTTCTATTTATTATATGAGAAGAGAAGGCTTATATTCAAACTCCTGAGTCAAAACTCAGGTCAATACATAATGTCATTTTCTTTATGAGCCTTATCTTCATCAATTCCCTCACAAATGTCCTGCTTTCAGTACACTTACAGAATGTTGACTCATTGATACTCTTCATATTGCATGTAAAGTTTTTTTTAATATTCATATTGGGTATTGTTTGTAGCAATTTGTTGTTTAAAATTTCTTTTTCTCTTTCCGTATTCTGAAGAATATACACATTACCCTCCCTCTTAGCCTCTCAATTCAGACATTCCAGTCTGTTTTTGCTTTCTTAGCCATTTCAAATTGAAAGGAATATGTTTTCTTTGACTGCAATGCTTAAATACTATTCCAAAGGTGAGCTTAGGGTAAATCTGACTTTTTAAGTATGAATTTAAAGTTCTTAGCACAAACAACTTTACTGCTAGATGACATACAATAAGGATTTATAATATTGTATCAGGTCCTAGCAAATACTGACTGGCCCATTCTTCCTCAGAAAGGTGACCATGAACATTTAGTGCTTCAGAGGCTTTAAATACTTATTTGGAATACTTTACTTTCAGTTTTATTCAGTTTTACAAAAGAAAGTAACACAGCCCAGAGAATTTAACTCAATCAGTGAAAAAACCCAGCAGTGAGTATCACTAGGTATTGGGTCTTTATTTGTCTGCATGTATTTCCAAATCTGAATTTAAGCTATAAGGCAGTTCAGAAAATCATAATGCTGTAATACAATATGGTAGTTTTAAGAAATTTAACAAAATATGTAGCTAGTTAATTGAGCAGAAAATATACCTGGAGAGCTCCCATTTCTTCCTCTCTTCTGTGTGTCTTTTCTAGTAGATCTGCAAAATGAAAAATGGAACTTGTAAATTCAACTTCCTGTCTCATGGCCTGATAGAAAAAGTACTGTGTAAAACAGTCATCGAGTTTTTTATTTTACAGATTTCACAATATCCCTTTTCAGCTGATTAAATAATAGATGAAATGTGTCAGTGATATGATTGTTTCCAAGCATGGGCTGTTGAGGTGACTAAAAAACAGCCTCAAGAACACAGAATGACAGTTTGACTGGGGGGAAAAGAGCTTTAGGATTCACAGATAAACTTTTCTATACTGAAATAAATCTTCTGGTGCATTTTTAGAATTGAATGAAAAATATCAAAGAGATTCTGTCTAAAAATTAAGTAAAACTTTGACTGTCAAAGCAATGCAATTATATATGAAAAGTTACTGTAGAATACTGCAGACTATTTTGACTGACAATAATTACCTCCTCTCACTAAAATGGAACAATTTTGCTAAGGAAAATAATTCACTGTGACAAAATATTAGAAAAGTTTCTTACAGTCTTTACAAGATAAAAACCTAGTATCTTGTATTGTCATGTGTGACAATTATAGACATTGGCACATATACGCACAAACGTAACACTTCACATTAGAAATTAATTTTGTTGGAATTCTGTGGCTTATGTAATGAGTTGCTTTTCCCTTTCACTTAATTCACATAGTTTTATGATTAAAATCATGTTTTTGATAAATTGTAACATATTTAGAGTTCTGGGACCTTAAAGTAATAACCTCATAAAGAGCAGGGAAAACAAAAAAACATGCTGCAGGCTTATGGCCATTTCAACTATCAGAAGTTCACTCAAGAGTTTTGCATGAGAAGAGCATTGCTTTATCTAAGCCAGAGACTGACTTTGAATTCAGATATGCTCCAGTTTGCTAGCAATTAGGAGGGTTATGAGATTATGAAACTTCCTTGACAATATCAGAGGAGTGAATTCTGACTGTCAATTCCCTCAGCATTCTAGAACAGAACAGCTAACTGAAAGTACCTGTGTTTGCTTCCTTAAGAAATAAACTTTATTGATACTTACACAGTCATAAAGATAAGCTTCAGTGATTTAAAATAGTATCTACAGAAAATATTCTATTGACATTAATCTGACATCTCTCCTTTATATCTCTGATCTTTTCTCCTTCTCCTGTTATGAAATCTTCCTGTGAGCACCCCAACCCTCTTTTTTCATAGCTTATTATTAATTTCTGATTGCATGTGGATTGAGACTTATTTCCAAGCACCAGTCCTTTAAGAGATACCAATACCATGTAAAACATTTTAGTTAATTCTTCCTTTCTTAAAATTAGTAAAACTACTGCTTCTTCACTTTGTTTTGGTGCATCTATGTTTTTCTGAATTATTCTTTGGTATGCTTTTTCAGTCCAGTGATCCAACTGCCACATAAATTACTGTAGCCAAATGCATTGCCATCAACATTAGTACAAGAATTCTGGGTCAAAAAGTAGCTACCCTGTATGTTTTCTTTGGGTATATTCCAGTATTATATGTAAGTTGATAAAAATTTGTATTGTAATAAAAGCTTTAAAAAAGTTAGGAGCAAGGAATAAGTCTGTGAGAAAAGGGTGGGAAATTAAAAATTCATCCCCATGTCCCATCTGACCAAAAACTCTCAATTATTATACTTGACTTTGCTTTATTTTCATTCTAATGTAGTAATTAAGATTCTACTGTACAGACACAATTGTTCTAAGTGAAAAGGTTGCTATTTCAAGGTTCCTTTCAAACATCTTCTACAAAATAAAACAAGCCGAACTGATTTCTGCTAACAGTCTCTAGATTTGAAAGCTCCGCATCTCAAATTAGGGTTATCTAGAATCCATTTACTTTATTCTACCCCAGCCTAAATCAGATGTCCCACAGGATGCTTCACAAAACTCTGTCCCTGGAAGGGCAGGCAGGTGTTCAAGTCATGTTAACTGACAAAATATACATCTGTACAGAGCCATCCTTTATGAACATATATTCAAAAATCAAGTTCTGTATTTCAACTGGTGATTCCATTTAGTATTTCATGTAAAATAATGGCATGTTTTCTCCAAAGCTGAAGTAAAAAAAAATTAAAATTAAAGCAATATATATTAAACATCTATACAAAAAATCATATATAGCATATTATATCATTCCTCTGGACATTGTTTTCCCTGACAGAACGACTTTGCTTACTTGATCTGAAAAGCCCTGTTGATTTATTTTATCACATGTACAAAACTTCTGATATTTAAGTTTTTGTGCAAACTTAAATATATGTTTTATGCTTTATGTCATGTGCCAGAAAATAATGTTGCAATAAAGTTAAGACAGAATGCATTGTGTCTGCAACAATGCAAAGATGGTCACTGGCCCTAGTGGAAGCTCCTTTCATCCATCCTATGAACAGCCTCTGAGCTTTTCCAATTAAAATTCTGTTTGTAAAAGAAGTTGCACGGTGGCATGGATTGCTACAACAGTCCTGCTACCATCTTCTTTCAAGGCCTAATGTAACCACAGGGTACTTGGGGATTTTTCAAAGCAATACATCATTATTCTTATGGGGCACAGAACACAACAATTTATAAATTTACTAGAAGAAATAGCATTATTGAAAAAGGCATCTTTAGGCATTGATGGCTCTTCTCAAAAGATGAGTAATACATGGAAAAAGACAACAAGAGAAATGAGATGTAGAAATAAAGATATTCATCAATGTACTCCCTTTTTATTTCTAGTTAAATATGAAGCCTGCAATCCAATAAGGAACTATAAGCTAAAACTATTAAAAAAATCAGATATATTTCAGACGTTTAAAACTGCTCAAAATCAACGGCAAGCTCAGGATATTGTCTGCAAAATTAGGGATCATACTTTTGTGTAGCCATACAAAAACAATTTATTTACAGTGTCTAAATTCCAAATCACGTAAAGATTATATCTCACTGGGCTATGCTTATATCAGTAAGCACCAACTGAGTGTCCTTGAAGTTACACTACAGTGACTTATATGTGACTAATCAAACTTACATGAAAAATATAGGTTATGATTTAAAACATTCTGTCAGAATCTTTATCTCTTCCAGTTTTCCTCACACTGAACCACCACAGTATGTTTCAAAATACTGCAAATACTAAGCTGGAGATGAAGATTATATATTCCATCATACCACACAGACAAGTGAGGGGAAAAAAGAGTTATTTGAAAAGATTTTTCACACGCAAACCCCCCAGTTTTAATTTTTACTGCTGGTGAAAAGTATCAGAAAATAGATTTAGGAGCAAATATTTATTGATTGAAATGAGTAAAATGTACTATCTTATTTATCGTAGCTGATCCATTAATATGCCAATAACTAACTAGAATGTTAAAACTCCTTTATGAACTAAAATGTTCAACTCCTTTATCTTTGTACTGGGTGTAACAAAGGTGAGAAACAGGATATTGACTTTATATTAACTTGAGCATCAATTTCCTGATTTCAAACACTGCATGACCTCCCATTTTAGAAACTGAAGATAATGATAGACAACATTCCTCTTTACATTCTCAGAGAAGACTGGCATGCCAGAGAAAAATCTACAAATTGGACCAATACCACATTTTTATGTTTACCTTGCTCTAGCCAAGGAGAATGCACAAATTCAGAAGTGCACACAGAATCAATTCTTATAGACATAGATATCTACTCATACAGTGAAAAATCCTAAAATGTGATTCAGAGTACTCTGAAGTTGACATTCACACAACAATTCAGTTTTGCATTCACAGGTAATATGCTGCAAACTATCCTAAATATCTTCAGGCTACTGGTAAATCTGACTGAATACTCTCACCTCGCCTTGCAGTTGCAGATCACGCAGGAAAATAAACAACTCACATAGTACCAAAAAATACAGCTACTACTTGGCATTAAAGCAAGAAATCCAGGTTATTACCAGAAAAGAATGGCAGTTTGTAAAACATTGTCAGCATAATTTTTGTATCATCAAGCTAAGAAAAGCTCTTCTCCAAAACACAAGTCAGAGCTTTCCGTTATATATTAATAAAACTATTTTGGATTTCCCAAAGTTTGTAACCCTAGACATTAAGGTTTTAAGTTATACAAGTGGATACCAAACTCTTGAGAAATCACTTAATTAGACACCCTGATCATAATACCTTTAAATTTGCTTTGATCAAAAATTGTAAGGCTTTTTTATGTCAAGTATTTCCCATCATTCTCACTTCAAATATGCATCCTACAGGTTTCAGTCATTGTTTGGATATGCTTCCCACAAAACTGCTGAACACATACTGCAGCATTCCTGTAGATGCACAAGGCAGCCAAGCAGGTTTCCATAAAGTATGAAGGAAATTTCAAGCAGCTGAATAAATCCTTTTCTTCCCTTCACACAACAAATCTGACATGAAGGCCCTGTTTTGGGGGTGAATCAAGATATTTCTAGCTGAACCAGTGTAACCAAAGTGTTTCACAAGATATATATATATATATATATATATATAGAGAGAGAGAGAGAGAGAGAGAGAGAGAGAGAGAGAGAGAGAGAGAGAGAGAGAGATAGATAGATAGATAGATATAGATATATTCATTCATGGCCAGTAGAGGTGTTGTGCTGAATGGCTTCACAGTACCGTGACAACTGCCACAATCCAGAAACACTCAATATTAAAGGATGTTTCAATGAGCCTGAAGCTTCCTACTGTAAGGCCCAACACCACAAATCACCCTGGCACTAAAGGAACTGAGATGTAAAATAGTACTGGCACATGCTTCACACTGTTTTAATTAAAACAGTACTTGCCACACATGCATTAAGAGAATTTCTACATGACCATATTATTATAATCTTGAAAGAATTTTAGAGAAATAGGTATTTCTTAGAACATTAATTTTTGTTAGTGTGGAACAAGGTCCATAAATTATTTGTATTTCAGAATGTGTTTATGAAACCCCAAGCAAAATTTAAAAAAAGAAAGAAAAGAAAAAAAGCCTCAAATGATTTTTAATACTGATTAGAGCTTTCCTTGTTCATTAGCAAACTGTTATATTAATATTGAGCACATTCCACTGTTTTTAAAGATTTTAGTTCAGTTCCCACCACTGCAAGCAATGCAATACTCATAATCACCAAGACCAAAACAGCTGTTCATCTGTATCTAAATCAAAAGTTTTCTCATCCACATTTAAAAAGAACTCCAGACTTAAAATATAATTTCAAAAAAGGGAGTCTCCTTTGCAATATTCTTTGCCTTTTTAGCTCATAGCAATTTATTAGCTACTGCAGTTGTTACTTGCTAACATAGTCAAGATTTCAAAAGAATACAGTTTACAGAAAACTTGAACTTCTTAAAAATGATTTAATTATTTTGATAACTTTTAGGTATACACTTGTATTTTTACTGTTTAAAATGAAAGCAGATTCTTCAGCCTACAGTGATGCATTGGCTTACCTTAACCTGAAGCAGCACCTCTAATCATAACAGATGAAACAGAAGAAAGGTGTCAGGAATTAATAGAGAAGGAAACAATTCACTGTTCAGATTCCCTCAGAGACTTACTACTACACAAGAAACAGAACACAGTGTTTTCTTTCTATTCCCTGAGACTTAGGCAAGTCTGATATTTTGTAGCAAAACTTTTAAACATTCACATCTCCAATCTGACCGGGCCTATATTTCTTTATTTGCACAGAAACTAATTACTAATTTTATTGGGGACAACAGAGAAGTGTAATTTAATATTCTCAGAGAATTTCTATTCAAGTTATATTCATGACTTTTAGAAGACTTCTATGAATGGATGATATATTACTGGGTTAGGCCTAAAATCATGCAGTCTGTATCTCACGTCAGACAAAAAGCACGAGCAGATAGGAGGATAAAAAATGGTGAAATTAGTTACTCTAATGGCAGCTCCAGAAATAAGCATCTGAGAGAACGCATAAGCATCTGAGCAAAACAGGACTACATCTGGACCATCCATGACCTCGCTGGCCTCCATCAACTTGACTATTTCTTAAAAAAAGTTTTTAAACATATGTTCATGGCAAAAAGCAGTGCACAAATAACATCAGTCTATTACAGGATGTGTCCCTCACAAACAGGGAGAGAGACAAAGTAGAGAAGTGTTTAATGCTTTCTCTCTCTTCAACACCATTGATGAGCTGGGGTCCGTAAAACTCCCAGGCAATCCTGAATTTTTGTGGGATTTTCTGCTCCAGGGTCTATTGAAGTCTACGGGGCCTGATGGGATTTTTCAAGAATTTTTAATGAGCTGGTTCATGTCTTTAAGGCCTCTCTCAACAGTTTTTGAGCAGTCTTGGAAATCTGGAGAGGTCTCAGTTGACAAATTGGCAAACATTATCCCAGTTTTCCAGAGCAGGAGGATGACCACAGCGCCCATGGAAAGGGACCAGGGTCCTGAGCTGAACATGAGCCAGCAGTGCCCTGGCAGTCAGGAGGACCAACCCTGTCCTGGGGTGCATCAGACACAGCCAGGCAAGGGAAGGGATTGTCCTGCTCTGCTCTGAGCTGGGGCAGCCTCACCCTGAACACTGTGCGCAATTTTGGGCACCACAATATAGAAAAGACAGGAGGGCTACAAATACGGTGAAGGTCCTTGAGGGGAAGCCACATGAGTGGCTGAGGTCACTTGGTCCATTCAGACTGGAGAAGAGGAGACTGAGGGGAGACCCCACTGCAGTTACAGCTTCCTCATGAGGGGAAGAGGAGGCACACGTATTCATCTATTCTCTGTGGTGACCAGTGACAGGACCTGAGGGAATGGCCTGAAGTTGTGTCAGAGGAGGTTGACATTGAATAGTAGGAAAAGATTCTTCATCCAAAGGGTGACTGGACACTGGGACAGGCCCCCAGGGAAGTGGTCACAGCAACACCCTGACAGATTTCAAGGAGTGTTTAGACAATATTCTCAGACACGTGGTATGATTCTTGAGGCTTTTCTGTGCAGGGACAGGAGTCAGACTTAGTGATCCTTGTGGGTCCCTTCGAACTCAGCATATTCTGAGCATGATTCATTGAACCTATTTATTGTTTTGGATGCCAGAACATTTTGGGACAATGAGTTTCTATAATTGAAGCATGTACTGCATAAAACAAAAAGTTTCCTTTTGTTTCTAATATGATGTTTGTACTGTCAATGACATTTTTATATGTATAATTCTTGCTTCTAATTTGCTTCCTTCAATAAGTCTTCCTTGTGTTTCATCCTGATATTTCTCTTTATTTCCCTTTCACTTTGATTGGTATTTGATGTAGATCATTCACTTACGAGTGTCTCCCACACTTCATTTAGAAAAACCTTTTCCAACTTTTTACTTGTCCCAAGAATCAGTCCAAAATTGTCCTCATCAGTTTTATAACCTCTCTATACCTGTCATTAACTGAACTACTACAGTGTCTGCCTTACTGTGAATTCAGGAGTGCAAGAGTAGATACATATATATATATATATATATATTCAAATACACAGCTTAAGTACACAAGATACTTGGCCAAGTTGCTGTAACCTCTTCTACAGTCCAAATATGATTGCATTGCAATAGTTTGTCTGAATATGAGATTAAATATATACAAAAAAACTAAAATATAAGGTTTATCAATAAAAAAATTATAGGTCCCAATGTGCTGCTTTTTAAGAGGCCTGTATCAAAAGAATGAGAAGGTTGTTTTTTTTTTTTTCCCAAAGCTTACATGAGATCTTTTAGTTCTATTCCTGGCTCCCCTCTATTCCTGGGAAATTTTCTGTGCTCATTTGAACATGGCTAAAGAAAATATTTCTCTATCTTCTGACGTGAAGCTCAAACAAAGTGCACTGAAATCCATGCAAAATATTCCTAAGAACTTCCTTATGAATACAAAAGGTGATGACAGCCCAAAACTTCAGTCTTAGCAACTGCTTAAGGTATGAGCTGGGAAAGACAGCATGGCTATTATATTTGTTTAGGACCATATTGATTCTCAACTGAAACTACTGTAGGAGGAATATGAGGGAGGGTTGTGAATATAGATGCAGTTAACACAGCTTGAAGCACAGCTATAAGCACTCTGTTGTTTTCCTTTGAATGACACTTATGTACCAGTGGACATGCTGTAGAGGATTCCAAAAGCTCCTGAGGGACCTTGGGGCTTCTAGTTAAAAAAAAAATCACTAAAGAACAACTTCCCAAAACAGGCATCACTTCCTAGATGCTTCAGTAAGTTCCAGTAAGTTCCATTAGGAAACAATTAGTGACACAGACATATAAGAAGGCTAACCTTGAGGTGATAAAATAAAAATGTCTCGTTCTGGTTCAAAGACAGTTTCATTATGAAAATGTGATCAAGGCAGGTGCTCTAGTTCTGTGGGGTTGAACTTACAAAAGTGTGTATATTTATTTATCATCAAGTTGTATATTTATATCTACTTATTGTCCATAAATAAATATACATATATTAGGGTGGCATGCTCACAAATTTTTTACTGATGGGGCATGCAGTCAAAAAAGTTTGGAGACTAGTACTCAGTATTTAGAACCTTTGAACAATCTCACTTCTGAAGTAAGCAAACTATGGCTGGTAGTTAGCATTCAGAATTTGACTTTTTTCAATAAAGGCATTTAGTTTTTATAAAGCTGAAATGTTTTCTAGCCTCTTAATCCAAAATTCTTTCTCCTTTATATGCCAAGGAGCACACATTGTAACACACGGAACTGAGAGGCTAAAAAGCAAAGTTCAGGTAAGAACAAGGTCTAATGACAAGGGTGTCTATGGGAAGAGAAACTGTGTGGGAAGAATGAGGAAGAGAAGAAGGGACTAGAACTATTTACAGTAAATGGACAGAACAAGAATGTGTGGCATATTTTTCAAATAGAAGCTCTCCTATAAGCAGCAGATTATATCTGGAGACCTTACTGTAGCTTTTGAGCCACACATGATTGGTATAAACTAATCTTGATGTGCCAAACACATCTTTGTACATAGAAGAGTAACAGTCTGTATGTTAATACAAATCTTTACTATGATTTTTTTTATCTAGAATTATGAGTGTCGTCTCTAAACAGCTGCCACTATGACAAATTCAGAGCTGGTAACCCAGGTATTGCTTGTAAGCAAGCTGAACTGCAGCTAGATTAGAATCAAGGGTCCCTTCTAGAATCTAGAGAGATGTTACATCAGAATTAACACAGCTGGGATAGCAATAAAGCTGTTAACTCACAGTGAGTCACAACAGCAGAGCTATAGAAAAGCTTTTGTTTGCATTATTTGCTCAACTGTTCTCTACAGAGATGTAAAAGCATATAAAGAGCCTATAAAGTCAGACCACTGGAATTTCAGTTTTAGGCAGACTCATTAATCAATCAACTTGTCTGAGCCTTAAGCAGCCAGTTTTCATTGCCAGGAATACTAAATCTTCTATATCAGTGTCCTTGCACTACGGACTTTAATCTGCTTCATTGCTGTAGGATGACACCATAGTTTTTCTTATTGAAGCCTTCTAAGCCATGATTCTACTGACAGAAAAAAACCACTGCAGGCTAGAATTTTCTTTATGCCTCTATTTAACAATTTCTTTTAAAATTCATTTAAATATTCATTTAAATATTTCACATTATAAACAGAAATAAGAACTTTCTTGTCTGAAAACAAGAACTACAGATATCAAGAATGATACAACAAAAAGAAACCCCAAACATGAACAAAAGCATGGAAAATTGATCCAGTAAAGCAAAAAGTTTATCTGAAAGGCATGGCTTCTGCCATTAAAATTAAAATGGGACACACCAAATAACAAAAATGCAGTTGACAATTTTTTTCCCATTATTTTCAATTAACGCCTTGGAAATGGTTTGGGAGTTTGAGGATGTTGACAGTTTCTGATTACAAATTATCTAGTTGTAAAAACTACATCCACAAAGCTGCTGCAACCAGAAGGCTGCTGTGAAAATTAAAAACAAGTCATACAGGTGTTGGTTGAATCTATGCTCAAATTAATGATTTAAACAATATTAAAACAACCCTAATAATTGCAAGTTACCCTCATCTTTTAACATCCTTTGTGTCAATATTATGTTTTTTCTTTCCATGTAACATGTTTAAGGATTAAAATAGGATAAGAATATAGCAGGCAAAGCCAGCATTGTTACTGTCTATGCCCTCCTCTTACATGAGCTAAGGAACATTGTCTGTAACTGCGCTTTAAACACAAAATCCAAACCTCAAACAGTAACAACAGCAGAATCCCTCTAGTCACTATAGATTCTGAATTATGCCTTTTATTTGCAGGCAAAAAGAGCAAAATTTTTTTAACTGCAAAACAAACTTTCCTCATGGCAAAATTTTTTGTACCATTAAAGGTAGTAATAAAATATTAATTTAATTTTGGTAACCAAGACAGTATTTTCAAAATTAATTTTGCTTATTATCTAGGACACGCCAAAGAAAATTTGTTAACACACATACACATGGTATTTCAACAGTTAAACACTAGACTTGGAGTATGCTGCTATGCTTTTTTTTCAGCTACTATTTACTGAAACATATCAGAAGACTCCAGCTCTTCTTTCAGACTATCATTATAGTGGCATGACTTGACTACAATAACAGAAGTCTCCTCAGTTATAACTATACAGAATTTCTTACGAGAAAAAAATAAGATTTAAAACCCTAAAGATAATTGAGGAAATAATTGAGATTTACTGAATTTAGAAATTATTCTTACACTAGAAACTCAAACAACACACAAGTCATAGTGACTTTCTGAATTTCTGCCACTAAGCATTGTGTGATGATTATTAATGTTTCTAAGGCCTTAAATGCCAATTACTTGATTCTACTTCTAGAAACTGAAACTGTTATAATATATATAGGTATTGATTACTCATGCAGTAGTAATATAGCCAGCCAGTGCTGGAATGCAGGCAATAATGTTCCTACTAGAAATAAATCTCAAGAACAGACTTTAGAAAAAAAATCTAACATACAATGGTCATGAATAAACACTTCAGATTCTACTTCACAGATTTGGCTGAGAAGCCATCAATTTTCATCCCTAACAATCTAACAGCACATTTATACTACAATGAAATTCTTTACTAATAGCTTCAAATAAGCTAGTTTGGCTACTAATGGCTATGTAATTATTCCTTCTTCATGTCCCACAGAAGCCAGTCCAACCCAGCTGACATGGTTTTAGCATGGTTTCATGCTCCAGTTCTGCCAGATGTGCTCAGATCACATCATAGATGGCATTTGGAGCTGCATTTGCCAAAATGCAGGGAGGTCACTTTGCTACCTGCCTCTGGTTGTGCATTGCTCTTGCTTACTTTGTCCTGCTTTGGCAAAATGACAAACCTGGATCTCCAAAAGCTCTTAGCTCATTACAAGAAGAACAACATACTGGCAAAAACCAGACAGTTCTATGTGGCTAATATTGAGTAATATATGATTATAGAGGGGTCCAATGAGGAGGAGACACAGAACAAGTGATACAGAAAGTAGCACTGATGGGAGTGAATGAAACAGAAATAAGAATTCTGCCTTTTGTCTGCAGTGATATTAAATGTCTCCAGGAATGGAAAACTCCAATTTGACCCACTAACTCATGATCATCTTGGATTTGTGTGTGTGAGCTATCATCCCACCTGTCTGTAGCACAAATCTATGCAAGGAAACTGACAATGGCTTTTTCTCCCATAGTTTTGATTAGAAAACCTATTAAATAACCTGGAAAGAAAAAAAAACCAGCATTATATAAAAGAAAATATAGTAAGAAATGTCTCAAAGCAAGGTCCTCATAATAGTTGACACTTTGAACAGAAAATGCAGTTCAACACTGTTTTATCACTGCATATAATACATAATTGTTACACTTCTCTCCTGAATGAAGAAACATTTCCTTTGTGATAATGAATAAAATTTTCCAGGAGCACACAGAAAGAAATTGAAACTTAATTTGTTTTCATTTACCAACTGCAAGCTAGAAAGATAATTTATCATTTCTTGTTTTAGAAAATTATGTTGATATGTTTATGGGCATGGTAGCTATATAAAAATTATGGTATGACATATGTAAATGACAAAACAGGAAATTGAATGCCACTTGTTTCAGTGAACTCTCACTTAATATCCTAGGATTTTCTTATTTTGATGTTTATCATCCCAACCATATTTATGCATATCAGCAAATTTCCTTTTGGCTACATCTGAAGAGCAGCTGCACATCTTAATGCAAATACACACAGAACTGATCTTGGACCTATCAGCTAAGGAATGGTCAATGATTAAGGGTATCCAGGTTTTTGAAGCAGCTCATTTGAATTGAAGTAACTGGGCCAACCAAAGGAGGCCAACAGCTTCAAGACAGAAAGCTTTTCTAGCCAAAGTCACTTGTTACTTGAGACGAGTAATTCTCCCAAGCCTAGAAATGCATTTCTTAATTGGGCTGTTTGAAGATCAGAACTAAAGAATCCATTTGCAACGTTCACAGCACAGAAGAACAGATAATAGGAGAAGCTTAAAGACACTGGTCCGGAAATTAAGTTTCCCAACCAATCTCAGGAAAAAAGGGATCTTTTAGCAGCTTGGATGTTTTTTTAGAAGAGTAAAGCACACAAAATAGTCCCATCTCCATGGGATTCACTCCTTGATAAATGCTGTAAGAAAGCTTTTAATTCTCCTAGATGGTGCTATGTATCACTAGGGCCCAAACAGCTTCTAAGAAAACACTTACTTCAATCAAATAAACGTACATGCACAGAGGTCAGTATGTCTCACTGACACCCAACATAATGCAACTAGAAATTATATAACTGTCTATTACACGTGCTACAGAGGAAGATGCAATAAACTGAGCTGGCAATTATGAAGAGAGCCATAATAGTAATGTTTACTTCTAATTTTTTTTCGGCTGCAGTTATGCTTTAAGTTTATTCCTTGGTGGGACAATCCTGTTTTTGTACTGTCCCATGGGAACTGATGACATACAACTGAGACTTACCAGCTCAGCTGGCAAACATTTTAACTTTCAGTGAATGGCACATTTTGCTTAACATCTAAAAATCTATTTTGAAAATTACACTATCTAAATGCACTAACTTATTATTCCTTCCGCATAGTTTATTGCAAAAATCTACAGTACAACTCCAGTAAATTTTTTCAAGAACTTTTTATACATAGATTTGAGGAAGAAATCTCTCCTATACTCCAAAAGAAAAGAGAATATTAGGAGGAAAATTATATATATTATATTATAACTGAATAGCAACATTAGAGTTTTTTCTTTTCTTTCCCTTGTGCAGTGGAGAATGTGTCATTTTCAACTGACACTTGACTTTCTATTTCTGATCAACAGAACTCCTGGAGACTGATCACAAAAAAAAACAAATTTACACTGTTTTAACAGTGTAAAAAAAACAAATTTATGCTGTTTTAACATATTAAAAAGGTAAGAAGGCATTAATCTTACAATGAAGATTACATGGAGAAATGTATATAAAGTATGAGCAGTATAATAAATGTACTACAAAAATTTTATTTATTATAAAAAGACACTGCAAATCTTATTACAAGGTTGATAAGAGTGGCAAATAAATTGTGCTTATTATAGAATTGCTTATCCCATTCTCCCAACACTACATAATTTCTACAGATAGAGACACTGAAATAGTAATCAAAGAAATGGCAAAATGACTGTCAAAATCCCACAAAATGCCATTGTAAATGGGAGAATACATTGAGTATTCTATATACCTATATACCCTTTACCTATTTACATTGTATTTGCACATCTGTTTAATCTCAGCAATGCAAATGCAGGGAACAAACTGAAGTTTGCTAAAGTTCTAAAATGCCTGATATGTTTTTATACGATGCCTCTTGCAGCACATGTTATAAGCTATGTTGGCAAACAGAAACTTGCTGGGGCATAATTCCTAGGTTAGGAATGGAGAGGTACCAAGCAAACAGTAAATGTGCTTCGCTGGAAATGCCCCAGAAGGGTATAACTGCTAAGAGACATTGGTTATAATGTGCTTTGATCTGCTCATGCCTCTTGAGAACAGAGGAAACAACAGAAAACTACTCTCTTAATGTACACCCAATGTTGAAAATTCATACTGTTTATGTAAGGTTTTTATACCCTCTAGCAATCTTATTAAATGGCTAAATTTCTCTTCCCTTGTGTCTTTATATTACGTATAACAAAATATAATTAAAATAATTAAAGCTCCTGAGACCAAAAGTAAAGGATTAAGCCTTAGCTCTAAAATTTATTTTGTACTGTGAAAATATGGTTCTAAACTTTTTTTTAGAAAACAAGAAAATAACCAAAATGAAAATCTGAGTCTGCTTTTCAGAAACTTTTTTCTATCTCTTACCCAGAAGTTTGTATGCTTTTCTGTGGCTTCTTTAAATTTACTCCTTTTTCTAGTATAATTTTCCTTTGCTGCAACAACTATTGCTGCCGGCATATTTTTTTGAAAATGCCTTTTAATTGACGTAAGGATCGGATTTTTTTTTTCTGTATGACAACCTACAGTTTTAATAATGACAATAAAATACAAATCATAGAACATCTTCAGTATCAAAGTAATATTTAAAATTAATCATGCTGGGTTTCTCTACTCTGTCAAGCTTTCTGACAGTATCTTTTCCAGACCTACTCGTTACAGACAGTATAATGTTGCAGTGCAACACACAACTGCGCTTCTCCTCTACACAATTGATCCTCAAAGTTCATTTGTCCCAAAGCACTAGCATGATCAGTAACAGATATTTTCCCCTTTAATAAAAAACTGGTTTACTGTAAAGGTGTGTCCTTCTGCTGTCTTGAAGTGTATTTTATACACTAGCAAACCAGTTTACTTGAGCTGAAATACAACAATATTACCACTTCTTCTGGAATAAACTCTTTCTCTGGGATCTTGTTTGCTCTGCAAAGGCGGTGCAAACAAAGTCTACAGAGCAATTTAAAATAAGGCAGTGCAAAGTCTTTAGAGCAGCTTCAAAAATAGAGTAATCTCTTACGGGACATAGATTAAAAGCACTGCTCAGGAAAAAGAATATTGTCAGATGTGCAACTTGGAACCAGAGTAGAACTTGCACACTATACTTCAGGGTGCAGATCAGATGAGAACAGTACATATGCAACAAATTTTAAGGTAAAGACACCTGATACTACTTTTTCTTGACCTGGCGTTATAAAATATTATTCATATTGGTGATTCAGAGAGAGAAAGAAACTACCCAGCTTCTGATGACCACACACATTTACAGAGCTTATATAGCTCTGTAAAAATGCCCTGATTACAGCTGATCCTCATGACACTATGAGTACTGACATTTCCTCCTAACCAGATGCAGCGTGGTTCCTGGATCTGTCCAATACTGTTATACTACTAGTCAAGTAAGTTAGATTATTACAAGTTAGTGAATCATCTTCAACAAAATTCCCAATGAACAAAAATAAATGAGTTAGAAAAACCCTGTGAGTAGCAACAAATAGAATGCTCAAATTCAATCACACTATATTTGTACATTACCACTTCAGGAAATATGAAATGATAATTTTGTGGACTAAAAGGATTTTATGTTGCCATTCTTATACTAAGAACAATTAAGGAATGAAAAATACATAATCATGCAACTGAATGGCCCACATAATCATACCATTGATTCTCAATTACAGTAAGGATGGAAATTTTCATAATTTAGTAGTAATAACACTGTCTTTATTGTAAATAATTCTTTAGAAATCAAAATTCCTTCCAGATAACAACAAAATCTGTTGCTTACAGCAAGACTACAAAATACTTACTTTAATCAAATTATTTTAGAAGTCACACACTGAAGTGTTTGAAGATCAGATCAAAATAGGAGTTGCAGTGTACTGTAAACACGTAAGATTTTAAAATATAATCATTTTTAAATGGTCAAAGAAGAAATCTTAGAAGGCTTTCAGTTTTTATTCCCCTCATTACACAATCTTCCCACAATATCAGAAGCCAGCCTGATGATGTTATACTATATACATATTGTATATAACATACATATATTGGAAATTATTTGTAGTATTTTTTTATTTTCAAATTTGAGATGTTTTTGTAACAAGTTAGAAACATTCCAACCTTAAAGTTCAGATCTTATCCTACTGTTGCTTATTTTCTCTGTTTCACTGTAATACATGAATAGTCCATGGTACAAACTCATGAAACAAGTCTGTGTAGATATGTCTCATTGACCAAGAATGAAGTATTAATATTTCTCCAGCTTTTAAGAGAATAAGCATGTATATAGTAGAATATTCACATTCCACTCTTACATAAGAAGCCACTCTTAATAAAACATAGCCCAGCATACTTATAATCCCTTTAATACACTTGAGAAACATCAGCTCAACATTCCCAACAGCTTGGAGAAGAAAGTCCCTACTTCCCCAGGGAAGAAGGATGACATGAAGCTATGCAAAACAAATTTCCTCCCAAGTTCCATGACTCATGGTTCATGTCTTGACAGAAGCAAGGCATCTGAAAAAGTTCTCTGCCAATTTAAATATGCTTCTGCTAAAAAATAAGCTGGTTTGTAATAGGCATTAAGAACTTGATAGGGAAAACTGTAAAATGCCAAACAGCCATAAGATCATTGCATTATATTCAATAGTGTCCTAACTTAATTCTGTCCTTTGAGCTCTTCCTTAATAAACATGTGCTCCATGGATTTTAAGCATGTTGCACTAGAACAAAATTATTTCACTAGGATTTTTTCATTTTATATAGTGCCTTGCAAGAAATGGTATACTGTCTGATCATTTGATTTCACAAGTAGAAGCAGTTACAGAAACCTTCAAGCCTTATTTTCAGAAAATGCTGCTCCTAGAATTTCAGTCCACTGAATAAAGTAATGTTCTACAGCCAAGTCATCAAATATAATTAAAATCAGGAAGACAAAGTTTTTGTCCTGGCAGCTGAAGTACATACAATATTGATGCAGTATGTACGTATGCATGAAGAACATACATATATATTTCAATGAATCTGTTTTCTTGGGTTTGCACATTGTTTCTTTCTCTAGTGGTAGGCACCTCAATTCACCAGGTATACTAAAACAAAAAAAAAACAAACAAAAAAAAAATCCAAAAAAAAATCACAAGTGTTAGAATCGTGAAACAAAAAATAAGGTAAATTTTACATTTAAATGTTTTCCACTAAACACAAATTTACATACTAGAAATATATAATGTTGCACAAAGGTACTGCTCAAATACTTGAAAATAAGTATGGCAAGATGAACGTGTAATTTAAAAAACAATCCTCAGATTAGAAAGGTGGTGTAGAATTAAGTAATTCAGCTAAGGAATAGGAGACTAAGCTTTATCTTCAGTTCTCTCTCTTTTTTTTAATACATAACCAGGACCAAGCACATTCTCTCTGACTCAGATACTCTAACTGTTTAAGCAAACGAATATAACTTTACAGCAACAATATTTACTAACAGTGCTTAATAACCTGCAACTCAAGTCCTTTAAACTAGGCAGAAGTATCCAAATCATACCCTTGACTATGTTATGACCTTATCCTAGAGATATAATAGATGTGGACAAGAAAAATACTGTGAAACTCTCTGCCCACTCTAAAGAAGATTCAGATATATGTACCCATTATTATGTGCCTGTAGTTTTTTAAGAAACTACATACAGGAACCTGTAATTCAGTAAAAACAATTAGTAGCTTATTGTTCCAATCACTCATACTGTATGAACCGTATAGTTAATTTGGTTGTCTTGCTTGGCTCTAAAACATTTTTATGATTTTCCCCTTTAACTACAAAAGAGGTAAAGTATTTAAAAGTACCAATCATGGTTCCCATTTTCTTGAAAAAAAACACATGTTAGTTATAGACAGTTATTACCTTGAAAATGCTGATCAGAGTAAATATTCAACCTAGGAATTTGTCATATTTAACCCACTAGAAGAAAAAAATGGACAAACAGCTTAAATATCACTTATTTAACTAAATCTTTATACAGAAAAATCCAAAATCAGCTAGACTTCCTTTTTTTTTTCAAGAATTCACTTAAAATGTGTATTCTGTAATTTAAATTATTTTGTTGTATACAGTCAGCATTAAGAATTACTTTTACTGATGACTGAAGCTCTTCTCAAAGTGAGGAATTTTTTGGTACTGACATAGCACTTAAACTTCAAT